>NW_022639479.1:818105-844157 GCF_010583005.1 Odontomachus brunneus
ATTACTGTTGCACAAAGAGTCGGGTATGCGTATGTGTACGCGTACTTTAATCAAGTTCTCCGTCTTCCTCGCCGACCTCTCTCTCTCCCTGTTCTCTCTCTCTCTCTCTCTCTCTCTCTCTCTCTCTCTCTCTCTCTCTCTCTCTCTCTCTCTATTTTCCTCTCTTTCTCTCTGCCTCTCTCTCACTCTCTCACTGAGAGGGAGCTGAAACTCACTCTCACTCTCTCATTGAGAGGGAGAAATGAGAAACCACCGATTGCCAATTAAACCTATGTTGATCGACTAACAAGAGTGCTTGATTGTTAAAATGTCCTGACAAAGAGCAACGGAAAAATTCGTTAACTCAACGAGGAAAATTATTTCCTCCGCACGGCAAATTCGCGAACACGCCTTGAGAGAGGTCCTTTCTATTCTGCGTTTCGATATCGATTTCGAACAGAGACCTATTATATAGTATCTATATATAGTATTTTTCATTTCTCTCTCATGTGAAAAGGAGCTGGAAAAATCATAGAAATCGCCGAATTTTTACCGGTTATATCCACAATCGGCCGACACCGAGTGCTTGAATCGAAATGTTCAAGCAAAACATCGGAAAAATTCATTCTCACGCTCAATGAGAAAAATTATCTCTTCCAAATGGTCGAATTCACAAACGTCCCCAGAGAAAGAGAGAGAGAGAGACAGAGAGAGAGAGAGAGAGAGAGAGAGAGAGAGAGATCCTTTCAATTTTGTATTTCGACATGGATCAATAGAGATTTCACGTGTATAGCGTATTTATCAGCACAAGCGCACCTCGCCGAGAAGTATTCGCGTAACAGAATAACACGTAGAGACAATATATCGCGCGTTAAATCGCCACGAGTGCAGTCGAAGCGGCTCAAATCGTTGCAACGGACGGATGGACGGACGTACGTACGTTCATATGTACGTTCATACATACATACATGCATGCACACACGTGGGTTGCACTTCCGTCTCGGCAGAGAACGAGATCGGGATTTATCGTGGAGCTCTCCTACGCGGCGGAACGGCTGGAATTATGCAGCGTCTCCCCTCGAGTCATTCTCTCTCTGCGACGTGTTTTATTCTTCGCGCCCTCTCGCACTTTTTCCGTCTGTCGTGCGTGCATTCGATCGCAATGATTTAACGTCGTTACGCAAGCGATTCAGCGATAGCGGCTGGCCGGCCGTCGTCGTTGTCGTCGTCTCGCCTGTGTAATACCGGCTACCAATTGGCCGCAACTGGAAACGCCGCCGCGACGAACGTGGGACATTAATCTCCGGCTCTAGTAGCTCGGAACTTTGTTACGTCGGTACTTTGTGGCCGTGTGGGAGAAGAACTGGGCACGAGACAGTACGCGAAATCGTTCTGTTCGAGATCAGAAATCGACGAGCAAATAAAAATTCGACGAGTCGGACGCCATTTTCACGTAACATTGGAAATACCGGTCGGCTATTTTTGGCCGTCTTCATGTTCAACTCAGCACGAAATTTTGCCGAAATCGTAATAGTTCACTGAATCATACCTCACCAATTATACATGACTTTTTTTAAGGTTTGTACATATGAAGAGCATTTTATTATAAAAGTTGTTATAAAAGATTTTGCAACTGAGAGATAGACTGACATTCTGCAATAATTCACTGTTCTTTAATTTTATATATGCTACTTATATTTTAGGAACTGAAATAGGCTATTGAAACACTGGTGTGTTTCTAGCGAAATTTACTATGTTCCTTAGAATCAATTTCTCAAGATAGATTACACTGACAGTCTACTTTTAGGTCATTAAAAACATAATAAAATTGAAAAAAAATTTATATATATAAAAAAAAAAAACTACGATATTCTCTCCGTGTGACACAAAATAAGATATAATCTGAAACTTTTTATTTATATTACTCGGTGCTCGTGTATGTCTTATTTTTACCGTTAGATATCGTTCATATTCAATAAGAGCACAAAGAAACTGATAAGGACGGCATCTCTCGCCTAATATCCTGTTTCTCCTGTAAAAGACAGGATTGAATTAAACGCGCTTCATCAGAACAAAGGAGGCATCTGATGAAAAGTCAGAAAGTGTCAAAATCCTATCTTCTCTGCGCGAGAAACAAGATATTAATTTAAGAACTGAAAGCCAGAAATGATCGTTTGGTGTTCTGGTTCTACAGAAAGCAGTTGGATCGACAAAACCGGCGCCTTAAAAGAGAAATACTGTATTTATTAAACAATTATTACGCGTTAGCGCAACAATCGGTTGCGTTAATATAGTTACCGACTTCTCTCACAATCGTTGAATTAATTGATATAACTCATCACATAGTAACTATATCTAATTCATACAATCTACTAAATATTTACTTGAACGAATTTCGTTCGCGTTCAAGCAGAGTCTCATTAATTCAATCACTTTTTTCTCAGTGTATATTAAATGCGATCAAAGTTTGCATTTTGTTCGACTCGCGCGCGCAAATCGTGATACTTCGATCTATGAACGTTCCGGGCTGGCAACTTTGTAATCTGGACTTTTGACACTCTCAATTCTCGATCATTGGCTTTTAAGCGTCGAGTCGTGGCGCGCGGCATGAATAGCGATGCGAAAGTTAACTCGATCGTGTGGTATGTCGCCGAATGTTCCGTTTTCGACGAAGAGACCGCGATCTTATCGCATTCCTATGAGTGCACGTGTAACGACCGCCGCCTCATGTGATCTGCGTGTAATTCATTGGCGGTGCGTCACGGCTTTCAAATAAAAAGTATGGCTCTTCTCTGCTGATGGAGTCGTGGGAGATTGACGTTCGAATGGCGATCGATGATACTTCATTTCGATGATTCAGTCGCCGTGGAATTCGCCGGTCACGGGGTGGCAAAGCGATACGTTCGACGCGCGTGGTTGTATATATGCGTGCATGATGTGTATATGCATACATATGTATGTATATATGTATACGTGCAGCGCGAGCATTACGCGTTCCGCACGAGAAAAATACACAGACGTCGGGTCGGGGCGACTGCCAGCGAATTTATTTATTCGATAATCGAAGACGCAATCGCGCGACATTGTAGGCGAATTCTGCCGGCTGGCGCCGCTAGCTCGACGGAAATGGATGCTGGCAGCGGCGGAAGGAAATATCGCATGAACGTAACTCAAGCTTCGCGCGGGCAATAATGCGTGGAAAAATGGCGAACAAAGTCCGCCCTGTCGAATTTCGAGCGAGTAATCCGCCGCGCGCTTTATTTATATTGAAATGAGTTTAATTAAAACGCACGCTGCATTTCCCGTCGGCAACACGTATCGCTATAACTTAATTAATCGCCGTGTAATTTAATTAAAATGCTCTCCTGCAGTATGTATCTCTCGTGGGCAAAACATACCGCTACCGTATCAATCAGCAAACTTTGCGTTATATATCCGCCAACTGAACATTCACGTCGATGCAAACATAAAAAGCTGAGTCGGGCGGGTTGTATTAATACAATACTTTGGCCTCCCCGCGCGTCCGGCTACGTTTCTAATCGACCTCATCTTGCGAGTAAAGTACAAGTATCTGGACAATTCTGAATATTCTTCTCTCTCTCCTTTTGGTCCTTAAATACGAGTATTTAAACTTTCAATATACTATATAGTATATAGTAGAATATATAGTATATATTCTTATATTCAATTTTTGCACGTATATTTTTCTCTCATGCTGAAAGTTTAAATATTCGTATTTGTGAAGATTCAAACAATATACGAATAATAGAATTGGACACGTATTCGGTCCTTTTATTGCTTGCACGGAAAAAAAAGATATAAATAACGAGAAGTATTCAGTTGTGAGCAGCACAAGTGCGTCGCTCTAGTTATCTTTGTGTGATAATCATGTGGTTGTAGTGTATGGTTGATACGACTCAATTACTTTGGTGTGTCAACTACATCAACGTAGTTGCGCGTGATCTGATTGTGGCAACCGGAAATCGGTTGGACTGACATTTACCACGGACACACTCTGGTTGGAGCAACCGGATATCGTCGCTGCTGCGACGCCAGCAGAGCTCAATAATTGTTCTGCGGTCGTAGCAAACGCACAATTAGTTGTTCCGCATTTCACTATTAAATCTGGTTAGGCGCGATCAGATTTATGTGTGAGCCAACCATACTGTTTTTTTTTTCATTTTCCATGTGCACTCAAAATGCAACGACTGAGAGTCGCTGCAACCGAGGAATGTCTATCGCATGCCCGAATCTGCACAACGTTGATATTCTTCCAACAAAATATCAACACCGCCAGTAGAGCCAACCGCGTACTGACGTCGCTAGTTGATAGTCGTAAATCTTGAGGATTTCGTAACGGACGGATTCGGGGCGATGCGATAACGTTTCTGGCATGGCGTAGGTGTTGCGTTAGAGGAGGTGCATCGTTCACGGCCGCGCTTGCTCGCGTTTCACGACGTTGTGATCTCGGCGGGCGTCAAGTCGAGCGCGTTACACCGGCGCGCAAGAATGCGAGGCCGAGGAAAAGATGGTCTTCCCCCGTGCCGCCGTGGGACCAAGGTGAGGCCGATTTCGCCGGGCGTCAGCTGAGCAAAGATTGACATCACCGCCGCGTGCCGACGCGCTGATTCACAGCCAACGAAGAGGAACAAGAAGAAGAAAGTGCTCGAGTTGATAGCGAAATGGATTCGAGTAGCCCGGCGCGGCGGTTAGGCTGTCAATTAAAATACCAGCCGGCCGGTCTCCGGATTACGTCGGCTTTGGGTGTGCGAGCACGCGAGAGAGGGAGAGAGAGAGGGAGAGAGAGAAAGAGAGAGAGCGCACGGCTTTGTATATTTGCGTAGCTGATTAGTGCAGACGCATGCTAATCGTGGGCGGCATGAGAGAGAGAGAGAGAAAGGGAGAGAGATGCGCCGAGTCGTTAGTGAATTTTGGCGCCGTAAGGTAACAGTCCCAATTATGGAGCTTCAATTATCGAGCTTCAATCTCGGATCAAACTTCGTTTATTAATATATTAAAAAAGTGCACGTTATAATAAAAACACGGGAATCTTTTTTTTTTATATTCTTTAGTCCTTTTACAATTATATTTTAAAGTATTCTTACTTTCACAAACATTTTTAATATTTAAGAAAAATATCTGTGATATCAGTCGCAGCTCTTTAGATTTATGAAACTGCTAATAAGCTGTGCTATACGTATACCATTATTCTATATATAAACTAAAACAAAGTGTAAGCATATGGGGATACTATTAATATAAAATTGAGTGTCGTACAACCCGTTACACGCAATACTTGCCGAATTAACACAATTGGAACTTGCACACAAATATTTCTGATTCTTCTTTGATAATTTAGAATAAACTAATTACAAGCCTAATAATTTTGTCTCAAGACTGCGATGCCAGTTGTTCATATTGGTGTCAACAGTTAGCGTTCTTAATATTCGATCGAGCAATTTAAGTAAATGATTGAAAATTATCCTAATAATCCATAATAAGGACCTTTCATCGTTACCTTATTTATTCGAGTGAAAGCATACGACGTATGCATACGAGAGGAAGCAAGAGCGCACGCGACGGCGAATTTCGCGACGCGCACTCTTTGCGAGCACGTGGGGGACGAAGTATGGAGAGAGCTTGTTTGCTCGTGTTTACAGAGCGTAATCTCGAGCGTGAGCCTTGCGAGCGAAGGAGTGTAAATTTGGAGACCGAATATATCCCGAATAGACTCGAAACTCTCAATTATCGGCTCGCGTGTGCACCTGCCGCGATTTTTGACAGGTCTCGCGATTACCACAGAGCAAGAAGCGAAAGCTTAAGTATTTGTATTTTAAGAATCAATATAAAAAGAATATTTGGAATTAGATGTGTATCCAAATTGGTGCTTCTACTTTTGGCACTTTATTCGCGGAATGAGGTCGATCAGAAACGCAGTCGGAGTCTACGCGGGGAGACCGAATATTGTATTAATATAATCTGTCCGATATCGGCTCTTTGTGTTTGCATCGAAGTGAATGTTCAGTTGGCGGATATATAAGGCAAAGTTTGCTGATTGATGCGACATAATAAGCGATGAATAATCGAGTCGCGTCCCATCGGCAGCAATGCTGTGCTCGCCGAATTGTCGCGGTGCGCGATTTCTCGCGCTCTCCTGGCCATATAAACGGCAATATTTTCCCCGTGCACGGGGAGTTGTTTAATACAACTGCGCAAACAACGCAGCTCCGTGAGCGTGCGCTCGCGTATGCAAATGCACAGCGCGCTCGTTTATGACGCGCGGAGCCTCGAGGAGCGTCATCGCGCGCTCAGTTAGCCGCATAAATAATCGGTGTCGTCGCGCCCGCCGTGATTTACGAGTAATTCGAGCGCGCATCACACACACACACACACACACACACACACACACACACACACACACACACACACACACACACACACACACACACACACACAGACACACACACGCACGCACACACACGGCAGCAGGAACGCCACGAGTGCATTCGCGCATCTGCGCACGCAAGCAAGCAAGAGCAGCCAAGATCTGGAGCGTCGCGACGCGACGCGTCCAACATCTGCGAACGGCGCTTTACGCGCCGAGCGACAGCCGGCAAATATATACGAGATGTTTTTACGAGGACGCAGCACGCGAGCCGCGCGATAAATATTTCGCGTCGATAAATTTCTGCATCGTTAAAGTCGGGACGGCGCGCGCAACGGGGACTGTTTGGCGGATAACTCTGCGGATGCCGATCTCGATGCGCGGCAAAATTTGAGGCATTGCCGCTTGAGATTGTTTATCTGTAACAATACTATCAAAGAGAAATATTAATATATTATATTATTTTGATTGGGATTATCCGCGTTATGTGACAACATCTCATCTGTCAAACTGCTATGCCTGTATTCATAATAAGGCCTTATATTTAAGGCCTCCTCAAGTTCATTTTCAGATACTCTGTATCAACAAAATGATTCGTGGAGCATCCGAAGATAAACTTAAGGAGGTTTTAAACATAAAGTCTGACTATGAATACGGGCTTAAATATAAGCCTGACTATTCTATAGACTGCTATAGAATAGGGCGATGTAAACTGCACATCTGACTACCTTCGTATACAATATTGACAGATTTCCATATTTTATTTGTCATATATAATTTGTCATATATACTTCAGTCGCTATTAGAAATTGTGTACTTTATGTATCAATTCTTTCAAAACAGAAAAGATCTCATATTTTTGTAATAATATTTTTATAAGTCTTTTATCATCTTGTTTTTCATTAAGACCGTAAAACTTTGATCGCTATAATTAGAAACATGCCACCTACGAGAAGCTACAATGTATGTAAAAAATGCCAGATTTGATTATTTCCATTATTTCAAGTTCGATATAGTCAATCTTTTTTTATACATATAGTTAGATCGTGTTTACACTAATATATTATCAAAACTTTACAAAATTCTAAAAAAAAAAATGGATTTACGGACGAACTATCTTAAATCAGCCACAATTATCGCGGCAAATTTTCCGCGCGTCGATAGACCGCAGCGACGAGTTGACTCAAGGATCATTATTGTTATTCATATGTTTATTGTGCATTTATTGTGAGAAGAACACAGGGAATCACAAAATGTTCCTTTTAGAACGTAGACGAGGTATCTATCAACGTCGACATCAAGCATCTTTTAGAAGTCTTCAAATATACAAAAAGGAAGTACCTCTTAGGAAGTTCTAAAGGATACTTCTCTCATTTTTACGCTTTTAAAGGAACATCTTGCGATACTTTCTCCGCTGCATGGAGAGAGAATATTATACTTTTTTCTTTTCATATGAGTTCTTTTCGATTTTACTGTAGGTTTGTTCTTGAAGAACTTCCTGAACTGATGTACACCGGTGCGATAAGTTAAGAGAGAGTGAAACAAAATATATTCGTTTCACTCCACTCTTACTGCACCAGTGTATACTAGTGCAGGAGTTCTTCAGGAAAGAACAGGTCTTTTCTTTTTAGTGGTGTAGGAATAGACTGTCGATGAGGTCTATTTTGAAATATAATAAATTTCGCCAGAAACATAAATTTTTTTCGTCTTATAGTTACTAAAATATAAACAGCACATATGAAATAAAAGGATAATAAATTTGCAGACTGTCGGTCTATTTCTCGATGACACAATTCCACAGTAATTTTTATTATAAAATTCTCTCCCCTCATGCACTTATTTCATAATAGATACACGAACAAAACTGATGACTCTTGGGTCAACTTGTTCCCCTCACTCGATAACGCTCGCCGGTCACGTTGGTTGCGGGTCTTCGTGCTTCTTGCAGGTTTCGCCCTTTCAGCGGCTTTCATCAGCGAGACCATCGTCATTTTCGTGCTCTGTCTCGCGAGAATAGATCGATTTGCTTAGAAATTTCTCGAAGCGACGGAGCTTTTTCTCGAACGACGAATAGTCACAAAGCGCCCGCTCGAGTGTGTTCGATTTTAAATAATTCGTTCGGCGCGACGTGAATACCCGACGGGGGCGCGCAGAGAAGAGGGGCAGACAGACAGGGAATTAGGACGACGGATTTAATTTCGTATCTCCAACATTGCTCAGCTCGGATTAATCCGCTGCGCGATACGCGACGATGACGAGTGCCCTCTGGGTGCTATGTCCCCTTCCCTCTCTCTCTCTCTTTCTCTCTCTCTCTCTCTCCCTTAACCTTCTGCACAGCCATTAAGTGGAAATTGAATTTCCGCTTCTTTGAGAGAAAAAGTTTCAGAGTCAATTAATCGGAGAAGTAACGTGGTTTCGTGACGTTTTCATATTTTCGAGTGGCGAACACCTAGGCGCTCGCTTTCAGTGCAGCAAAACGATGAAAGATAACACGACGATTACGGTAAAATATTGCGTACAATCGGAACCCGGCCCGCACGAGAGCGTATTTCCGAACATCCCAGCGCATGGATTAAGGGCAATCTGGATTATCGGTACAACCAATAAACGTACAATCGATTATCGGTGCCCCGTATTTACAAGCGCCCCGTATTAGCGTTTGAAACGCGGCGTTATAACATAACAACTATCATTCGTTTCGCGTAACGCGGCGATTAACGTAGCGATCGGCCGGGAAGAGCGGAAAGGAGAAAGGGCAGGAGAACACCTATCGATACATCACGTGCCGTCTTGTGCGTTTCACGTTGACTTGTATCTCGCCGATTAACTTAACTCGGATAAATTTGTTGTATCGCGCCAACCCCGCTTGTTGGCGCCTCTCCCGCATAACGCCGGGATAATTTTCGGTCAGATTTTGCGCACACCGCGGCGATATTTAATTAAACGCATTAAAACGCGGCTGTAAGCTAAACCGGGTGCGCATACGCGAAAATTAATAAAGTGCAAGCGACCGCATCATTTTGTGATTAAATGTAATGAATAATGTACTAACTCGTCAATATAATAACCATCGCGCGTGCGTTCACTACTGCTGATAAAACCATGGACGTAGTATACATGGATCTCGCAAACCCCAGAAAAGTGAGCCCAACATGTAGAAAGAGGCCATATACATAGACTCTGCATACAATCAGAAAAGAGAAGCCAATATGTATAGCCCTTCTGTTCTCTATCTCTTTCTGCACAGGCAAAGTGTGCAATAAGATTTAAGTAACACGTTTACTTGCCAGTCTAGGGATGCTGTTGCGCTCTATAATATTATGGAAACGAGAAATGGATGCACGCGCGACAAAAAAATGATAAAATAGGAAGAAAACTATAGCCTTTCTATTCTCGCTCTCTTTCTAGGTGTTGGCTTCACTCTATTAGACGACAGAACATAGGACATTCGAAGTCCATGTATACTATGTCCACGGATAAAACCGATCGGCTGAGTGGAAGAATTTATTATTTGAACGCGGTAATTCCGTTTATGCGTCAATCAGTTGCATTTATATCGCCCGGCAACAACGAGGCACGACTCATGCGGCACGCGCGCGCAATTTGCTCGTTTCCCGCACTCGGCGTTGCCGATTTCGACAACTCGCTGCTCTGCGTCGCGTTTTCTGCCTACTGATTCTGTAACTTTTAACGATTGTCGCTATCGTCATGTTGTCGTTGCGCAGATAGGGGAGAACGGGGTTATATGGGTCTCGGGGGTATGTTACTCGTGTACTTTTTTATATTTACTAGAACACTACAGGCGCGTGCTACGCGCGCGTTATTTAGCATCTTTATCATTACAATGACCTTTTAAATTACCTTATAAAATTATCTTATTCTTACTCTTATTTTTGCCTAAATAATATACTTTTCTCTTTGTCTGCCCTTTCTTTTTTCTTTTTCCCCTTCTCTATATTCTCTATTTTTATAATTTATATCTCCTCTGTATTGTTTTCTTCATGAGCTAACCAACGCGATGACAGTTATTTGCCTGATAATTTGACAGGCACAAACGACACGAAGCAAGCCGCAGCTCACATGAAGTGAGCTAAGCGGCAACAATTAAATCTCTTACATGCTTTTTTTAGAGTGGATTTTAATATTTATTAAATTATATATTTATATTTATTAATTTTTAATTATATTTATTAATTATATATTTATATTTATTAATTTTTAATTATATTTATTAATTATATTTATATTTATTAATTATATTTATTATTTATATTTATATTTATTAATTTTTAATATTTATTTTGAGAGGAATAATAGATATTGCGAGAGAATCCTCTTAGAACATGAATATTTTTTCCCTAAGTTTCATTAAAATCGGAATGATATTGCAGTTAATCCTTTGGGGAGTACCGAGTGGTTTCACCGTGAGATCATTCATTAGAACTAAATCATAGCTTTGGGCATTATGATCTCACAACGAAAGCCGATTCATAGTGATGCACTCTATTGGTTTTAATAATAAAAAATATATATACAAAAATAAGAGAGAGGAAATAAAATAAGGAAATAGAATAAATTAATTTCAGAAGGAATCTCTTGGGTTGTCATTCTAAACATGTCACTAATCAGGGTATATATTTTATACATGGCCTTCTTCACCCTGTGTTATTGGGCAACTGAACCAGGGAAAGATGGCTACGTTGCTGTATATTTGTATTTTGGTCATCAAAAAACAAAATATACGGTTAGCAGAACTTTGGACGATATTAACACATAGAAGAAGGTTGTTTCTAAAGTTGTTTATACAGTCAGTCACAGCAGTCAGTTGCCTGAGAAGTTTAAACTTCGAAATTCTAAAATATAAGGCCTCCAGCTCCCCTATAATACACGGTAGAAAAGTTATGCAACGACACACCACCGTGTTGGCGAAATCGTCATTATAAAGTTCGAGAATCGGTCTACCACGTCGCGAGAACACATTTCAATTTCGTCGCGGAAATAATCCGCGATGGTAGTGGTCGTGCGCGCGTGCCTCGTTCCCTCGTTTCGGTTTCTCGCGTTAGTCCTCTCTCGTTAGTCTCCTCGTTTTCAAGAAATCGCGAGCGAGGGCGGCCTCCAATTTCTTCGCCGCGCCGGAACGCTTACATTTTCCGAGACGAGCGGCGGCGCGATTTGCTCGGGTCACGTTCGAGTACTCTCGTCGCCAGTAAATCAGAGCGATTAGCTTCGCGGCCGGCAAACGGCGCGCGAGGCACTACGTGTCGGTGCATACGCGAAAACGCTTTATTGCTCGCGCAATCTAGCTGGGCCGCCATTTGCGACGCGACTGCATTCGATTCGGCCGCGATACGGCCCGGTGCGATCCGTGTTTCGCGTTTCGTGTGCTTGGAATCGACCAAATACGCTGATTATAATCCAGGTCTATTTAAGGGTAGTAGCTTTGCCAAGAGCTCCTTTTTAAACACTGACATTTTGTGCATTTTCTGCCATTTAGAGGCGCCAAGTAGGACTTCCGTATGTATCAAATACATATACACTCTGATCCTTCAGAATATACAGATGTTGAAAAGTTCAGATCGAAAGTAGAACTAAAATCTCGACCCGAATACGTTGGAGGGAAAGATTCCTCCAGTAGAAATTTTGATCTTTTCGATCTCAATATTCCATTTAATGCTTACTCTGACGATCTGAAACCTATATCAACTTCTTTTCATTCTATTTAATCTATTGAAAATAGAACTAAAATTTCGATTCATGCAATCAGAAAAGATTGATATAATTCAGAATATCAAGACAGAGAGATGTTAAATCTAATAATATAAGAATTATTGAGGTCGAAAGAAATCAAAATCTCGACTCGAGTGTAAACTCGTGGAAAGTGAAACTTTTAAGTACCTTGGAGTTAAAAAATTTTTACGAATTTTTGCTGGAAAAAACTGTCACGTTAGTGCAAAAGATTTATCGTGTTTGTCAAGTGAAGTAGAGAACAAATTGTCTCCGATCTCGAAGGATTGATTATTTTCGTGAATAAAATGAATGTCGACTCGGAATTTTTTTGAATATTTAACGAAAAATTCTGATTTTCCTTTTAATACCCAGATTTTTCTGAGAGAAGTAAACGACAAGTCTTTCGCGTTCACTTAATATTTTCACGAGTTTACTCTAGATAAAAAGATTCGCGATCGATCTTCAAACTATGATGATCGATGTCGAAGGTATTTCGATAGAGGATTAACGTCGACGCTGAGTGAGTTAACGCAGACTCGTGCCAGGTGCGAATCCTCGGCGGATTCTTCTGGTCTCTTGACGAGAATCATCCAAGTCGCGCTGCGATCGGAAATTGCGTGGCGCACGACTAAAATAACGCGCGAAGTACGTCATCCGTTAATTTTAGTTGGAATTATCGTTTTATCCGGCGACGTAAAGACTTGTGAAAAACACTGAATAACGACGCGACCCAGCGAGGACGATACGCCTGCAGATCGCGGGTGTCGGAGCGTACCTTGTGCAAATTCGAAAGCACTGCAATCACGGTGCTCGGGTCTCAAATATTAACTGGTGCACTCGTCCATACTAGAAATACAATCGCGCACACGATTTCCAATTTCATCTCGCGGCCGATGGGCCTTCCGCGAGTCTCGACTCGCGACGGCTGTCCCCGTTCTATTTTGATCGCGCCAACCTGTTCGATCGCCACGCCAGCTTCCTCGGAGCGCGGTACACGGTCTAGTCTCGTTTCGCGGATTACCTCTTAAACGAAGAATAGCCGCTCAATATTGCATCGCGCGCTGCCAAACGGCGCAATTACTGAAGAAAATAATATCCACCTCAAATAGTTCACTTAGGAGGGCTCAGCTGGCTCAGTCCGCGAGTCGACTGGAATGAAAAGCCGTTCACGAAGAACCGAACGGTTTATTTATATCAATGATGGAGCTACCTGTTCGATCGTAACGTCGTCATCGTCTCGTCGCCGGCTCGACGCAAATTTAATACCACGGAGTGGTAAACTGTCGTCGTAATTCGACGTCGTCGCGCACTGCCTCTCTCTTCCTCTCTTTCACGAGAAAAATACTACTTAAGGCGAAAGTGATAAATCATCTTAACGTTGCGCTCCGCTCCGTTCTCATACCGAGAACCCGCTGGAGTCTTACGTCAAAATCAAAATGTCAGATACGCGTAGAAATAATACGATAAATAAATAAAGGCTCCGAGAAGGGGAAAGAGAAAAAAAGGGAAACAAGAGACGAATGATGAGAAATATCGCGCGATGAAAAACGTTCAAATAGAAAGAGTGACCTCTTTTTAGCCAAATGGCTAGAAATTCTAGTTACTGGTTTGCTTCTGGCCAGTATTTCTCGAGTTCTTATTAGACAGAAAAACTGTCCAAGCATTTACTTGCCATTTTTTATTGCCTAATTTCTAACCAGTGATTGGCCAAGAAATAGTAGTCAATATTTTCTTAGTCAGTTTCTATGAACAGTTACTGTCTGACAAATTCTAGCCAGTCTGATAAAAACCCCCAGTTCTAGCCAATTTTTCCTGGAAATTTTTCTACTTAGGCGCGAACCAGCCAATCTGCCTGTCCGCCCGCGGCTCCGCCGTCGCTCATAAATCAACTTATCGCCGCGCGGCTTCCGTTGAGTCGCGCGGCTGACCTGCCACGCTCCGGCACGTTTGCACGGTACGTGCACGTGCACTTGCATATGCGATAGGTGTCAATCGCAATACCGGGCTCTGTACACGCGCCGCGCAAGATTGCACTTTCTTTCTATCTCTCTCGCCTCTGCGAACTTAGTCGCCGCGATGGGGCGATGAATGAACGCGCGTGGTGCGGCGCGGCGCGGGGATGAGATGGCGGACGAGAGACGCGCGTATTTCGACGAGCGCGTCGTCACGCGATGTGACACGCGCGGAATGCACGATGTGCATCGCCAGCGAAATCCACGATCGGCACATTCGGCGCAGTTCGTTCGCCTCATTTCACAATGCAGCCGCGCAACACGATCCGGCCGGGCGAGACGCAAAACGTGTCGCTTCTCGCGTCATGTCGGCACTGCTCTCGTTGGAAAATTTGCGTGTTCCGGACTGAATGAGTTGAAGCATCGAGCAATCTCTCTCTCTCTCTCTCTCTCTCTCTCTCTCTCTCTCTCTCTTGTCTCCTGGTCAATATTTTAGCTGCTTTCGATCTACACGCAAGAAAATCTCAGTTGGTGCAAGCAAATAGGAACCAACTGAAGATTAAGTCTGATCAGAAGCGATATTTCTGTTTTGAAAACTAATATTTCTGTTGTCGCAACCGAAAATATTCGTCTGAACATTCAGCCATATTAAAACTCGGTTGAAGCAACTGAGAACAACTGACTATACAGAAGCCTCATAAAGGAATTTTTCCGTTCCTACAGCCGAGTTTTCGTCTGATCCCTGAACAACCGGAAATTCGGTTGCACCAATCGGTGATTAACAATCAATTAAAAGGAACAGAGGAAAAGTGATTTGTAACTTCGAAGTGTCGCCAGTTTGATAATTTCTATGTCAGCACATATACACACATATATATGACATAAGTTCGCCCTTCAGCAAATTTAATGCGCTTTTTAAATCTTCTTGTCTGATTTGTTTTGCGTTATTACACGAGCCGCAATATCGTCCGCCAGTTAGAGACGTTCCGATGACATCGCGCTCAGCGTAAAAAGAACCCTGGACAGAATTTCAGTTGGGTCAAAAACCCAACAAACCCTCTACCGATATTCTTGTCTATTTCTTTGAAAAAAGAAAATTACTAAAAAACACATTTTTCAGCGTTTTGAAGCAGAAAAATAGAACTCCTCCCAAATAGAACAGTGAAGTCAGCACATTGGAATAAAGACTTCAATTTTGCCTGTCTCTAGTTAGACTTGTTTCTGAATTATCTCTGTGCGCTCTCTCGGACTAAGATGACTCAGAATCAACGTCGAAAAAAAAGAGAATTTTATCTCAGTTAAAACGCACACTCTCTTGACCGAGCTTAGATCACCGGCGCCTTGAATCGTTTAAATACCACAACGCGAATTCGGGTCGCCCAAGATTACGCGCTCCGAGGTTATTACGCGCTTCGTTGATATTTCTTCGACAGAGAGAGAAAGAGAGCGATCGCATTTTTACTCGTCGTTTTTTTACTGATAACCAATCACACACGGCACGTTCGATCGGTTATCTCTACATTTCCGTCGTTCAGGCCATCACGGAGATTACGCGTTATTACGCGAATTTGTCGAAGCGGGCTTAGCTACATACGCACCACCGATAATGGAGAAACTATGTCAGAGTGCGACTTTATTTTCTGATGGATGATAACTCGCAAATGCGACTTATCGGGGCAGCGCCTCTCACGCCGAGAGTTCGCGTCGCCGCGAAGCCGAGCGAGACGAAACGGATAAAAAATGTATAACATTGCAAAAAGTTCGAAGTAACCGTGCAAACTCGTGCAGAGGGGAATAATATCAGTGAGAAATCCGTTTTCCCGTTCGCGCATCCGGTATTTGTCTTGCATATCCGGAAATATGCAGTTATTATACATTTATAGCTCGACACGAAGGATAATACAAATCCGATCACGTCCATATTTAATAATAATAATAATAATAATAACAACAGCTTAACGAATGGAAGGCGATCTAGAGGAGCATTCCGTCGCATTTCCATCCTTCTAACTGTTTCACATCGGCGCAACGCATGCCGACGCTGAAAAATCCACGTTCTTCGCCAGCCAATCCCTTTTTATCGCCTCGAAATCCCTCGGCACCATCGGAATCAGCATCCCACTGGCTTCTGTAGCCCTTCTTCTCACCTCTACTCCCCGGGTCCTCCCTGCCAGAGTTCACTCTGACGTAGAAGTGCGCATAGAATAACTATACATTCGCGAGAAACAGCACGATCGTTTCTCCCACGCGTTTCAGCTCCCTCTCATCCTGTGCTTCCTCTTCGCCTCATTTTTCCATTTGCCAACTGCTATTACCTGTGCACGTCCTCCCTTCGCCTTACACCACTTTTATTCTCATTTGGGCGCACGACGAAAGCGAATTACCGCGGAAGCTAGCCGGGAAACGCCGCGCGTGGAAATAGCACCCGCGCACGCGCGTGTAATTAATGGTACGAGCTGGATTTGACGGGGACGGGCAGACCCCCGTCGCAATAACAAAGTTAGCCCGCTCTGCCGAGCGATCGCATTTTTCCCACCGAATCCCCTGCGCGCGTTACACGCGGGATATGGGATATGGAGCGTCGAGTCGCGGCGGTTCTCTTTTAACACGACGCTTCACGTTTACGTCCTCGTAAACGTTGGAATTTAACACTTTGCCGAAGACGCGCGCGATATGCGCACGCAATGTTTGGGCACCGTTCCATGCTCAGGACGCTGTCGGTCGTCTGCTGGAGCTTTCCTTCGTCCACAAACGACTCTCGGTTCTCGTAAGAACTTCACGAGTCTGCCGATCTCTCCACACGTTGACTCACTTCCTCCGTCTGTCACAATATACCCGACTAGAAATTTATTCCGTGATCTTAATCAGGTTAATCCCAACCGATTATTTGATTTGCATAAAGTGATGTTATTGGATTCCAATTATTGACCCTCCGTATACAATCGTTTTTAGGACACACAATATAAGCTGGGTTTGTCGGCCAACTTCGAATTTTATATGTGGGATATAAAGTTTATTCACACACAGAAATAGATTTTATATATCCACAAATAAATTTTCAAGTATTTTCTTTCGGTATGTATATTAGTACAAGTAGATATTAGTACAAGTAGATTGTTAGTAGCTATCGAATAAATATTTTCTTAAATTTTCAATATTTGTTTTATCAGTATAGAAAAGTCTCAGTTGTAAGAGCGATGAGATCAAAATATGCAACAGATTTGCGCTATTTTGAAAATTTCCTGGGGTCTTTAATTTAACGGTGAGTGATCTAAAATTTAATGGTGAGTGATCAAAAACTGAGAAAAAAAAATTGACATAAAATAAAAAATACTTGACATTTTATTTCTGTGAAATAAACTTTGTCCCACAAATCAATTCTCAAGTATTTTTTCCTCAGTGAATATTTATTCTGGTCTCACGGACCCAACATTGTACATACATTGTACAATGTTCCAGTCATTAATAATCTCTACATGAACCAGATAATTCTAATTGGGATCAACCTGTTCAGAAGCATAGGATACACTTCTAATCGGATAGTCTCCGTGACAAAGGCTGCCGTTGGGTTTTCGCGACACGTCGAAATCGGGTCGCTCGGATTATATGAAGCAAAAATTCTCCTATCGTGCCGACCATTCGATTGATCCGGCCGCTGTACAACGAGCGTTCCTTCGCGCGCGTCACTATCGTCGGGACATGTGCAGCGAAACACGCTACGATGGATCACAATGTTGCCGGATTGGTAAACAACGCTCGATCGACGAGACTACGGTGCGGAAAATTAACAAAAAAATGAAAAAAAGGGAATGAGGGAAGGAAAAAGAAAAGGAAAGAGAGAAAGAGAGAGAGAGAAAGAATGGAAGAAAGAAAAAAGAGAGAGAGAAAAAAGGAACAAAGCCGGAGGTAGCTCTGGCGGCCCGGATTCGGAGATGGATTTCTATCCGACGCAGCGCGTGCGTCAGACGTCAAGTTCGATGGGCGCGATATTTTGATGTTTACGGAATGAATGGACGACACGCGGAGTCGACGGGTTTATCGGTTAAAAACGAGCGAAAAACAAACAAGCGGTGTGCGCGCGCGCACGCTCTCTCGCTTGCTCGGCTCGGCAACGATTGCTCAAACGTTGATGAAACGTGGCCGCGTCGATATTTGCGTTGGGCCCGGCGCTTGTCACTCGGAGGGCCCCCGCCGACAGTCCGCCGTCCGTACCCGCACGAAATTAGTTAGCACGAAAGTAGTCTTTTATGTAAGGAGACACGATTACCATATCGAGACAATCTTGACGGGCGAGCGGAATTATCCCTTGTCTCCTCTGCCCCCCTCCCGTCCCTCGTAAAGGCGCGCTCATACGTACATGTACCTGCTCTTAATCAACTTGACTGGCGTGAAGAATGCCGCGACTTGACAGCGTAATACCGTGCATAAATCGCGCGCGGTTCTAAGACCTTGTAAACGTCGTCCACGGCGCGACATGACGCGCGCGGGCGCACACGCGCCGATAATTGAGTCGCGCTGTAATTAAACGCGCGTAACAACGTGGGAGCGCGACTAGAAGGTCGTGTGCATCGATCGGGACGCGAAGGCGAGAGGCGCGTCTCTGAAAACGCCATTAATATCACGCGAATCACGAGGGCGCGAGAACACTCCCTCGCGCGCGTGCACGTACTCTCCTCCCTAAATTAATAGCGCCAGCAGCGTAGTAAAAATTCATGGGGCGACTTCCCGCGAAGAGCTCGTCGAGCCTTTTAAGGGCGCTCGCGTTTGCATACGGGCCCGCCGATGCGCGAACGAACGAATATGAGCGGGCGAGTACAGTTCTCATTCGGGTGAGAAAATCAAGCGACAGTCCGGCGTCCGCACGATTCGGCCTGACGCTGGCAAAAATTCAATTCCCCATACTTTTAGCGCGCAAGCCGACGAGCGATTTTCGTGCCGTCGCCGTGCGGAGCGATTTTCACGCGGCTCCGTCGATACGCTCCGCGGAAAAATGGAGCCATCCGTGGCTTGAATTCGGGAAGAGGAGCGCTAACGACGCGAGCTCTAACGAGGAGGGGTGAAGTGAGCTCGTGCGCGCGCAGCAAAACGCAATGATGATAATTTGTCATTCGACGCGCCGCGGCCGTCGTGTGTTCGTTACGGATATTTCATGGCAGAATTGACGAGCGATATTAATAACGCCGGCATATGTAAATACACGTGAGAAATGACGTTTGGCTCTCGCAAACATTTTGTATCGCAAATGCTGATATTGTTTGTGTATGTGTGTGTGTGTGTGTGTGTGCGTGTCATTGAAAATTTATTCTAACGAAATAATATGCACAAACGAGCGTTATTATCATATGAGTCTCACGTATACAGCGAAATCGCTTTTCTCATTTATGTATGATCGATCGAAATAACATTTTAATCATCGTAATTTCCATTGCTAACGATTTAATGCTAGTCCATGATCTCGCCGAAAGCAACATCACGAAGCGCGTTACTTGACGTGACAGCGCGCTAGAATGAATCTTATATATTTCGGGATGGTGATTCTCTGATGGGAAAATTATGGATACACAGTACAGTTTTGATTTTCTTCGCGCGTGCGCGCGAATGTATACATCTTCCTACGCGACAGTCCTTTTGCACGTTTCGGCCGAGTACTACAGCGTCATCGATCATATGATGGATCCACCGAGATGTCTGTCTCTCTATTTTCTCCCTTTCTTTCTCTCCCTCCCTCTCTTTCTCTACTTATGATAAACGTTTCTCTCTCTTTCTCTCTGCCTCTCTCAAACAATGTTTGATCGACAGTTACAGGGTAATCAAATGTATCTGAAATTTATCCAATGATCTTGGTCAGATTCATCCCAATCAGTCATCTAGTTTGTATAAGATGTTAACGAGTCCTAATTATTGATAAGATCTTAAACTATCTTCTACATAAAATAGAATGTCTGTCTGTCTGTATGTTCCCTATACATTCCTAAACCCTTCGATTGATCTGGACCAAATTTTGCATAGTTACTCTCTATGATCTTGCGGAAAATATAGGTCATTATGAAACCTAGACACTCCACCTCCTTCCCCTGATTTTATTCCCTTAACACTTGTTATAATTCAGACAACGTTGGCTAAATTAATGGCTAGTTATTAATAACCCTTACTTTCCAAATTTCTTAAAGTGAAAATTTACTTAAAAGATAGAATGACCACGGAGTCAAGTGATTTTTCACTCAAGTTTGTAGAGTGAAATTAATGTACAGTGGGTTGAAAAACGGTTTAAATTCAATGAAATTGGAATTTCACTAAATTGTCAGAATTAGGAGCCATCACCGACAGACTGAAGATTTAATAATAAAATTCAGAATATAATTATAAATAATAATTAGTATAACCAAAAATAATAACTAAATAATTAGTAATATAATTACTACGCAAACCAGTGTCAGTAATGAATCCTAAATTGGACAATTTAGCGAGCTCCCAACACTTCACACAGTGTTTAAACTTTCTGCAACCGACTGTAACTCCGTATCGTTACAGGAACACATTCATTCTAAACGATTGGAACATTCGCTCATATGAATCCACTCTAAGCTTGAGTAAAAGCTTCACTCTCGCGATTTCGAGTGGCGGTATTTTCACTAACGCCTCAAGTAAAAATGCTGGAATCACTTTGATAGCACTGTCGTTCTGAATGAGATTCCACTCCAAAATCTTTAGAGACTATTATTAATAAGGTCCTAATTGATTTATCAGGACCTAATAATATCGCCTTATGCAAATCAGATAATCTGATTGGAATCAAGCTGATGAGCTTGATGAGTACAGGGGAACCAGTTGAATGGGAGATGAATTTCTAGCCGGCGATAACTATATTTTCATAACTCTCCCCTTTTAAGTCGCTTAACGTTTCGGCCGCTAACTGATCACTGGGCGTTTAACGCCGTCGCGATCTCTAACGACCAAAGTACAGGTTTAAAAGGCATTAGCGCTCGTATCGTTGGCGGATCGACGACGGCGGGTAATTATCACGTGCCGCGGCGCTCGCTAAAAACCGATAAGGGGATAATAACAAGCCTCGTCGGAAATTCGCGCAAACTTGCTTAGGTAACCTCGACTCGCGCCATCGTCGCGGAAATCTCTCGCGCTGCAAGGGTTATAAGGGTTCCACGCGAGGAGATTAGCAAGCGCGAATCTATCCACCCTGGTCAGGGAACGGATTTCTACCCTTATTCCGTCGCGATTACCGACCCCGGTCTCGACTGCGTCCTTGGCTCATGCAAAAGCTCGGCGTGCAGTCATGCGATAAGAACATCGGACCGCCGCCGCCCAATCGGCCGCGGGATCTGAAGCTCTAGTTATTAAGAAAAGAACTTGGTGCTTCCTCGTGCTTACGACGGAGTATTGCGCAAGCGGGTTTAAAGTCGAATTTTGGGGAACGTGGGTGTGTGCCCGCGAAAATCACCAAATGTGTTGTAATCGGCCCGCGACGTTGCAATTAATAGAAATAGACAGCATACAATGCATAATGCGGCTGATTTTGATACGTCCATTCAAAGTATCGTTAAAAAACATATATATATATATATATATATATATATATATACACATCACGTTGTCGGCGCATGTGCGAATAAATAACTAAGCGACTTGAGCACGAGTAACTTTTGCAAGGAAAAGAATAAAAAAGCGATCTCGCCGTGATGACACAAACGCGCGCATGATGAGTAACTCGCCCTCTGACCCCCTGACTAACTCGCCGCGGAACTCTTGACTGATGACGTCAGAAGCGAGGAAGGATCTTCGCAAGGTATGTCAGAACAAAAAGATATATCCAAAAAATGACAATGGCAATCGATTAACCTCTGAACATATGTAAAATTTACCCGAGCGAACTTTTAAAACATTACCGTAGCCAGGAGTTATTACAGTATTCTTAATACAGTAAAATGTATTATTAATGTATTTTGTACTGTATTCTTAATATAGTAAAATTACAGAGTCTTGATATTTGATTTACACTGGCACGCTTATCAAGTTATGAGATTTATTATAAATTTCTGATCTCCTAAGTAGCAGTCGGTGCGGTCACGCTTTAACTCTGGTAATAGCATTTCTCTGTTATTACACCACACACACAAAGAGAATATAACTTTACATGCACCTAATGTTGTGTGGTCATCGATCGCGCGCTTCGTGACCCGTAAATGCGAACGACCTGCGACTATTCGCATTCTGGTTTACAGCGTATAATCGGGAATAATTACGAGCGAATTTGTAGCCTGATGGGACAGTCGAAAGACACGTCATACTGTGGAAGAGAACATTTTTTCACTGTGAATCGAGAGATTCCGGCGCGATCGACGATTTCGCTGCAATTCGCGGCGAGATAATTCTTATCCGACGTATCGCGCTGCGAATATTCGCGCGGATGAAGACGCACCATGGTCGCAATAACGTGAATTCTATCGCACAATTTGCGAGCTCCGTCGAGCATTTTCGCGATTAAATGCGAGCGCACGCGCGCGGCGGCTTGCATTAATGCGTTTTATTATGCGTATCGCGATAGACATTAATGCTGCCGCGCCGTCGCCGCTCGAGCCGAGCCAAGCCATCTGGCAAACACGACAACTCGAGAGAGCCGCGACCTAGACGTATAATTATTATTACTGGTTAGGTCATTAGGTATGACTTAACCATATGAGCCTTAACGAGTTCCAATGACGTCGGCCTTCGAAAGCGAGACTCATTTTCCGGCTGTCGTTTCTTCAATCGCTAAACACCGCGAACGAGATGCCACTGAGCGTCGTTGTTTAGATCCTAAGCGTCCTCTTAAGGCGTGGTCTCCCCGCCTAGGTTAAATATACTTTCGCAAAGTCCACGGCAAGCTAAGTGTTTTAACGTTTAACTTTGTTTTAAAGGAGCGCCCGCCAACGTGTGTTTACACGGAGGGACTTTCGTGGTAAAAATTACCGCAGAATCTTGTGACCGAGAGAATAAATCGATATTCCGCAGAAAATCGGCGAAAATTGATGATCCGTTCATTTCATACGTACCACTTATATCTCAGGAACTGAAGTGTGTGCTACTTAAAAAAGGTTTCCAACGAAATTTACTACACTGTATGGGGGAAGAAATATCTAAGAAATGAAACATTTATTCAGTGGTACTGACAACATATTTGTTTGTATAAAATATTTTCCAAATAAGAAAATATACATTTTCTTAAGACCTTAGCTTCTCATGAGGACAATTGTTTACTCTGTAAAAAAAATGAATTTGGGTTTAAGTAAATATGTCATTAGTATCCACCAAATAAATATTTTTTATTTTACAGATATTTTTTTTCTCAGCGCATATTCTTTAGCAAAATAAACTTTGCTGGTAGTCTATTCCTGTATCATCGGAAATATGGTAAAATGGAGAAGGATTTACGCGGGAAAAGAAAAAAAAACTATAATATTCTCTCCATGCATTGAGTTCTTTTATCGTGAAAATGTTAATTGCACGAACGAGCTTGCAATATACACCGAGGTAAAACTATTTTCCTTTTTCGCACCTCGTGATTACTCAAGACGTAATGATCCATCGCTCACACACATACACGTGCAGACACGCGCGGTACACGTTGTCCGATACACGTTACAGATCGTTCTGTTTTAACTCGTGCAAAAATGTGTCTCAGATTTTTTCTACGCAGCACACCGCAACACACGGGCGAACTTTTTCGCGTACGCTTCGCTTTTCTTTCTGGAAGTGACACAATACCACAGATCGGACAGCCGCGAGCGAATTTTATTTCTGCTACGAATTTTTGTTTTATTTTCGGTCCACCAACGCGAACCACCATCGGCGCAACGAGATACAACTGTCTTTCTTTCTCCCCTTTTCTCCTCCTCCTCCTTCTCGTCGTTTCATATTATATATACTGGAACCATTTTTTTTTCTTTTTTCGTCCCATCGTTCTAGCGCATAACACGTATTTCAACCGCGATAACGCGCGAGTGATTTAATTAAAAAATCCCGTCGCCGAGATAATATCATCGAAAATCGATAATCGCGGTCACGTGCGTGTGTACGACGTGCGTGCGTGCGCACGCGCGTTTGAAAAATTACATACGCCTCGTGCACGTTCCCTCGCGGCATTTTTCTAGTATTCATCCGGCAGGAGAGCAGAAGCCGCGTCGTTATATCGTCCGACGACGTCCAGCAAAATCGTTGGGATTCCATTGAGCTCGCCGCCGGGTTATTGAAGAGGGGGATAGAACTGTAGCGGTTGCATAACACGACAGGAATTCGCGGGAATATGTTCCGCGAATGCGCTCGCAATTTTCATGCCGTTCGCGACCAGCGCGAAGTTCTCTCTCTTTCTCTTTTTCTTTCTTTCTCTCTCTCCCCCTCCCTCCCTCTCTCTCTCTCTCTCAACAAGTGCAAACTTCTCTCCCGTTATCGCGGCGCGGCGAGGTTTCATCGAAACGCATTTCGCGATAATCATAAAACGCGCATTTTTTTAATAAGCGTCACCCACTCATTTCCTCAACCGTCTGATTTCGATTTGTTTTATTATCGAACAGTACGGAATTGTGTCCTTAGTCGCGGATTACGATCACGCGAGTGATTGAAGACGCTGCGGAAACCGAATCGCTCGCAAAATCATGGCGTTGCACGAATAGATCAATCGCCCTCATCGAATGAGTGTTGCGAAGCGAAGCAGAGCTCGAGATAATTGCCGCGAAGCTTACAAATCAATAAATGAATCGCGTAATCAATTTGTGTCTCATCCTTATCCCTCTTCTCACCAATATTTCCCCGGATCCGCACCGACGAATCCTTCGTATTTTCTAAAAAGTGGATAACGCGGAACCACTTGGACAACGTATCCAGCTTTCCAATTAGCTGCCGATATCGGAGACTTGGGCTGACACTCCGCTTACGAGCGGAAAGCTTCCTACGGAGATTAGAAAGAGCAATTCGTGCCGCGAAAGCCGCTTTTGTTTTTAGAACAAGCCGCTGCGGAAAGCGGCTGATCCACCTTAAAACATGTGCCAATTACGAGACTACGATGAAAGAGATGGAAAGAACAGAAAGACAGAGCGAGCGAGAGAGAGATGGGTGGAAGTGCGGGAGAGAGGTTAACGGAAGAAGGAACGGCGAAGAGCTAAATCTATCGATCGGCCAGCTTGATTTCCGCACGGAAGGAAAGCCGGCACTCCCCCTAAAGTATCTAATAGTCGGATTAAGCTCGGCTTTGTCGAAAGGTCGAGGCATTAAAAGCTAGATAGGCGCGGTGGCTATCGAAACTCAAAGAAAGCGATGCATCGAAAATCGATTGGCGCGTCTAAACGCCCCGCTTAAACATAATATAATGCCTGTCATGAGAAAGAAAGAGAGAGAGAGAGAGAGAGAGGGGAGCTCGAAGGAGAGACAGAATGAGCGATAATGCTGACGTGGACGTTAAAAATGACGCTCCAACCGAGTGCGTCGATCGAACGCGATGGTCTCCCCATAAATCAAGCTGCAATGTTATCTGCCCGCGCCGCCGATTGTTCGGATCGCGCGGACCGCGAAGAGGCGCCGCAGCGTGTAATCGAGATGACGTTAATTTCGCGTAAAATTATTCTTCGCGCGCGTGCGCACCTACATGACACACGGTGGTATCGTCGTCGTCATCGTTATTGAAGGAGGAGGAGAAAGAGAAGAGGAAGTCGCAACGACGAGCTCGAGATGCGCGCTCGACGACGAGACTTTTTCCTGGCGATGATAACGCCGTCGCGCGCGCGAGGATCCGAGTTTTTCGTCGACGAGAGAGAAATCGCCGGACGACAATTGCCAAGCACGCGGAAGGCGGAAATCGCGCGTAGTATAATTCCACTTCAGGCTCGATACCTCGATTTCTCTCAGAGAGTCAGAGGATCCGCACGGCGGGTGGAGAGGTTCTCTCGTTGAAGGCTCGAGTAAGGCACTCTCTCTCTCTCTCTCTCTCTCTCTCTCTCTCTCTCTCTCTCTCTCTCTCTCTCT
>NW_022639479.1:844913-854046 GCF_010583005.1 Odontomachus brunneus
TCTCTCTCTCTCTCTCTCTCTCTCTCTCTCTCTCTCTCTCTCTCTCTCTCTCTCTCTCTTTCCCTCTCTCTGTAGAGTGTACAAGTTCCCACGTGCCTCCTCTTGCGAACGAGAAATACAGACGGCGGCGGTGTTGAAACGAATTCGTTTCTCTCCAGAGTATCGTCCATTTGCGGTCAGCTAAGAGGCCTCTTTAAACGTGCGTTAAAAGTACGTGCTCGCCGCCGCTAGCAGTGAAACACGAGCGCAAGTGCGAATTGTTGTTCGCAAAAAAAGTCGATCGATGTAACGCGAAGGAATGCCGGCCGGATGCGCGAAGAAGCGCGTCGACCGCTTCCTCGGGAACGCTCGCGCGAAATTAACCTGTTTATCCTGTACGCACTACATCCTAACGAATAATCGACTGCTTCCCTCTCATTTTTTGCAAAAGATCAATTTCGAACCACATCGTGAATCTGTTTGCAGAAAATAACTTTATTATACTACTATCTTATAGCTGTGTATGTGCGTGATGTGTGAGGCTATTATATCTAATTCGCAAGGTAAAAATATCGATGTCCGCACACGTATCTAATTCTGGACACTTTATTATTTTGGTCCTAAAATATGGATATGTAAACTCTTAACATAAAAAACATATATACATATATTCTATATTTAAAAAGTTTAAATATTCATATCTATAGAACAAAACAATAAAAACATCCGGAAATAGATGCGTGTCCGGAAGTTGTATACTTTTACTTTATATCTTTTAATATTCCATTACCTCATTTCATTTCATTAATTTGTAGAAATTGTAGTCCTTTGATATGCGAAAATGAGAAAAGCGAGAACAATGGAAAGAAAAAGAACAAAAAGAAATAAAAGTTCTCACAGCGATATTCTCTTAAGATTGTATAAAAAGGAGATAATATTATACGAAAGATTATTTATCATATAAAAGAGAATATACCATATTATATCTCTAATATTTTTATATTCTATTATCTTTTATTCTAATATATCTCTGGGAAAAGAATAATGGCGGAAAATATTGATTTTCAACAAAGTTACGGTGGTTCAAAGTCGCCAAAGTCGTCAAAGTCTGACACACTCTGACAGACTATACCGCGTGTCTCAAAAAATATGATTGCGTTTCAAGCAACTGCACAAGATTGCGCGATCTTTTCCCATTAATATTCCGCACCTCCAGCCGAAAGTCATTATATTCAGACGACGTCCAAGCTTTGAAGCGATTCCGTATCAATGCGGGGTATCGTCCTGTTACGGTGTACCTGTCGGCCGATATCCACTTAATACCATTGAACGGCCATCCGGCCGCGCGCGCGCGCGCGCAGAATCGTATTAATTGAAGTTTCCAAGTAAGCGGCTGCATCAATCCCGTCTCGGCAAGAGGATTTTCCCGGAGACGAGTTAACCAACGGTAACAATTATTGCGAGGAAAACGACGACAGTGGTGGCGGTCACAACGACGACGACGACGACGACGACGACGACGATAACGACGACGGCGACGGGGGATGGGCTTCTCGGATGGAAAGCTACCAATCCGTTAGTTAATTACGGTACCAGGACGAAGTCGCCCCGATTGCTCGTTAAAGCTTTTGATAGACGGGGATTAAATCCCCGCCGCATCCGGCCAGGCGTTTAAAGACTTCCCTGCCGGAAGGTAGTCTCGCGCGCGGGCACGTTTGTTCCCGACGCATAAAAGCTGATTTGGAAATTGGTACTAAACAATTTCAGTTGGTTTCCCGTTCTCACGACAACGGGGATGACGAAAACGACACGCCGAGCCCGTCCGTCCCTCTTTCCGCCACGCTCTATTGACGCAATTTGATGCGAAAAAAAAGGATAAAAAGGAAGAATTATACCCGCGGCGACAGTTTAATTAGTCGCGCGTTATTTAGCTCTTTATTCGCGGCCCGCGGCGATTTCTGTCACTGACATTTATATCGTTATAGGCGCCGTACGCGCATGTACACACGCGCGCGCACGCACACACGCACGCGCACATACGGAGCATTTAAACGCGTGCGGACTTGGCGCTAATTAATTACATGGCGCTTTGTGCCTGAGGAGTACATAATAAATACGGAAATGTCGATTATATTAGTGGTACTATCGATGGCACAATCGATATTCCGCGGATCGCGCTCTGTTGCGTTTCTCTAATTTTGTTTTAACAACGCCGCATGCGCGCACGTGGACATTTAATCTGGCTCTTATTCCGTCGTTAAAAAAAAATATTCCTGGTCTATAAAATTTCGCTTCCAGCCGATCTCTCAAGAATATATAGTCCCCGTGAAAAATCACTGGAAATTAAAGAAATACGCTAATATTTCTGTATAAAATGTATAAAACGTATAAAACGTATAAAAACGTGTAATATAGGAGAGACCGGGACTAGTTGGGGTAAGTTGACAAAATCGATTATTTCTACAATTATCTAGATTTCAGAATCAAGCAAGCAGGAATTTCGAAGCTATCTTTGACATGTTTAGAAATCTTGCTTGCTTGCTTGCTTGCTTGCTAATTCTATAACTTGTTAGAAAACATCAAAAACAATTGGTTTTGCTAACTTGTCTCTTCTATATATACAGTTGAACATATTTTTATTTCAACATCATATTTTTATAGTTTACTAGTTTAAACTACCCGACGTTGCCACAATTTCTTTTTGTACCTAGAAGATTTAAACTTAAATTAACACAAAACATCAAGGGATGAAATCAGATAAAGGGGATGGATGAAGTGTCCAGTTTCATACAGCCTACACTTTCCACAGGGTCCTGAGGAGTAAAATATGCAAAATCTGCATATGCATTTGCATAGTTCCAGATCGGTTAAGGAGTTTAGAAGTTAATAGGGAAATTTCTTTCTATATATTTTATAAATATATAGATATATTTAGATATATTTAAATATATAGATATATATATATAGATATATTTTGTATTATTTCTGACTTTAAGCTTTTTTATCTCTGAAGTACGATGAAACTCACTTTGGTTTTCGGTTTAGCGTCCTTTGTGGGTCTGTTTCCAACATTTCGTGAACATTTTAGTCCACTTCATCAGGGAGGAAAGCAACCCGATATTGTATCAGGTTGCTGATACCTTGACGAAGTGAACTGAAATGTTCACGAAACGTCGGAAACCAAAATGAGTATCTGTCCGTTCCGCGGAAGCCTCAAATAATCTGATGAAATTTTGCATACGCCATTTTGAATACTCAAAGTATATATGTGCAAAAATTGAGGTCATTATTTTCCATTATAATGATCTTTTCTTTTACTAAAGCGACATCATATATTTCTATAACAACCTAAAATAACAACCTAAAATACTTCCAAATAATTACGACGTATTAACGTCGCATCATTGACGTTAGAGACGTCGTCATGTTCTCTGGGCTTACGCTTGAAAGTGGAATAACCTTTAAGATCCAAAATCAATATGTATGTCAAATAGATCACTTTCGGATGCAATCGATCTCCAATTTCATGAAAATCTTCTCATTATCACATGAGCATCCCTAATGCAATATCGACGGCACGACCGAATATTTCGCGCATTTGCATTCATATAGGACTATCCTATTAGTTTCTAAATTAATCACGATATCACCACAAGGGAGCGTAGTCAAAATACAACAAAGGCCATATTACATGTGTAAATTCCGAAGTAGTCGGTATGTGAATCGCTTTGATCCAAGCGTAACATCGAAAAGCCCGCGCGATCGCGTCGATCCATCGAACGACTCATGCGGGATTCAACATTGATGCGTCTTTCATGAGGGAGGATCAAAAGCGCGGCGATACGGCGGGATGTAGTGTTTGAAAATTTCATTAACACCGGCCTGGTTATGTCCCTTCTCATGTCTCCAGTGTGTTACTCATGTATCTAAAGTGTTATTTTCGTTTCTGCCGTAGATACCGGGAAATACGAAGTCATAAAACGAGAGACTCTCGCGCCTCGAAAGCTCGCGTTTGCGCTTCTGCGAATTTCCATTCGCTCTTGACGCACACTTGTCGGCATCGCGGCAGAGCGTTCGGAGATCGGCAATACCGTAATCATGGTTTAGCGGTCGGGATTACTCAGCCGAGACGCGCAGATCGCGATCTCACGGGCGAAAATTTACCGCCGTCTCGTTCCGCCGTGGCGCATTTACGACTCGTTCGACTATCGCGCGTCTCCGACGATAGCTGGTTCCGTACTTTCGTCTGTCAGCGGGAATAACTTTAGCGTATCGCGCGATCGCGCCGTTTTACGACGTGGCGATCTTTGTCTCTCTGCGATGCTCGCGACCACCGTACCGGCGCGGATTAGCAAACGACTCTATTATATCGGGGTAATATTCCTCCTCTCCCCCTTCCCCTCGACTTCTGGAGCGTTCCGCTTTGCGAACGCTATTTCGCTTTATCGCGAGAGAGCGATAAACGTTCTCCCTCCGTGTCGGCCTCGGCCATCCTTATTCTTCACGGTAAATTTAATCATCGGAAAAGCGCCAATATCAGCGACTTCTTCTTCTTCACACTCGAGGTAGAGTATTATTATCGGGAACACAATTTGGGAGAACGTTTTTTTGTTCACTCAGTAACTTTTCGAAGATTTTTTAAATCATTTTCAAGTTTTCACAAATAGGTCTCCGAAACTTGGGTCGAGCATGAAGCCTGCAACACGATTTGGATGAATGTTCCTCTACACTCTCAGTAACTTACCCAAAACCTTTAAAATAATTTTCTTGTCTCAGTAATTCTTGTCTTTTGCACACGTTAAACTGTGGCATTCTGAGACGAAGCTGTTGTAAGCTCTAAGGTGTTGCGTGAGATCTCGGGGTATAAATAAACTCTACTGTACTTCTACATCGCTCCTTCCTAAAATACTGCGTGACAAAGAAAGCAGTTGACTTAGCATATCTCTGTCCTTCGATCTTGCCATCAGCCGCCCAGGAGAATGCACAGTTTGTTCTGTGCTATGTCTATAGCTTGCTCCTTCTCGCTTCATCGCAGCCGACCGCGACGACAGATCACCTTTATGAGCGCGCGTTTCGCGAACGACGAGCGTAAATAGCTCGCCGAGGATTGACACGTTGTGTAATATGTACACAACGATGGAACTGCAGTAACTCGACCGAAACCGGCCAAGTGCAGCCCGCAATAGCGTAATAGCTCGTCCTACTTGCGCGTAAATTTCACGTTAAAATCGCCCTGGTAAGCGGATTGTGATTTAACGACGCATCAGCACGATATTGGCATGATATGAAGGGCAGGAAGAAAAGATTCATGTGTGTGGCCGGGGGGGGGGACCTCGAAATTGCCGCAAATTACAACGAGCCGCTCCTTTCGCGCGCACGGCGATAAATCTCACGCGGTAGCTTCGAAGTATTCGGCAGCGAAACATGTCGAATGCGAGGAAAATAAACGGACGAGATAATTTATCTCTCGCGCGCCGTGGGTCTATTCCTCGGAGAAGTGCGGCGAAACGAAACGCGCGAGCACGACGCTGCCGGGCGGCCGACGCTGGAGATTGCCGCGGCGCGGGGATGAGGAGGATCCGCGAGGGCGAATTCGGGAACGGTAATTGTGCGCGTCTTCCGGTGATAATCGGTCGAAGTTTCGCCGGGTAAATACCGAGGCCCGTGCATGGCTAATGCGGCGCAACACCGCCGACGTTCCCGCCGGCAAGTCATATTTACGACCGCGAGTAATTTCCACCACCAACTGCGATTACAACTTGCAAGTTTGAACGCTGAAATATGTGGCTCTTGTGAGATATACCGTGACCATATTGGAAGTATAATATTGGGATCAGTAGCGTCACTTGCTTACTTACGGCTCGCGCGCGACCGAGCGGAATGCCCCGTAAATAGAATGCGGCCTTAGCTCGGCGGATTTGCGAAAATGGGACGTCGCGCGAGATGCAAAAAGTCGGGCGGGACTGCCGGGGCCTCGGCGCGATTAAAATCGAACGCACGGCGGATCGCGCTAATTGGGGAAGTTTCGACGAAGCAACAAGTCCGAGGGCGCGCCGTTGTTCTTGCGGATAAGCGATCGCGGCGAATCGCCGCTTTAATTATCGCGGTAGGTTCTTCGGCGATCGGTTTTTGCGCGCCGGGTGGTAAACAGAAATCTCCCCCGGAATGGAGCTCCACACATGCCGCGCGCGCAAATTGCCGCCGCGGCAAGAGAACGGCAACAACGTACGTACGGGGAAGTTGTTACTGGATGCATAATGCATAATGAGTCTCTGCCGTAGCCGGGTAGCAGGTACAATGTTCGCGAATGCCGCTAGTAATATTTTACAGTGCGCGGAGAAAATGGTCTTTCATCTCTCCGTTTCTCCCGTAGCCGCGCGACACTCTACTTTCAAAGCGCTTTTATCATCTGAAGGGTATCTAGTTAGATCGCGCAGCATCCCCGTGCAAACATTCCGCTTCCGCTCTCGGGGATGTAAAAAAGGAAAAGGGTGGAGGGAGGGAGAGAGATATGGGGAGGGGGGAAAGGGAGAGAAGCCGAGGAAAACGGATCGCTTGGGAGTAAAGTTAGTTGATGGTGAAACGAACTCGTTTACGGAATTATAGGCAACGGTTTCTTTATAGGCGCGAGTAAAGAAGTAATGTTGCGAGAGTAAACGAACGGAAGCTACAGATCGATCCGAATGAGCGTTTACAACTCACGAAGGAGAGAGAGAAAGAGAGAGAGGGAGAAAAAAGAGAAAGAGAAAAATGTTGGGAAAACCGCATCTGGCGATATGAAACGATTAATTCATGAAATTGTGCAAATGAAGATACATATTGAGATACAAATTATCGATACGCTTACGGGAGATCATGTTTGAGATTCAGGTTCGACAGTGATAAACCGAGAAGGCCGCGTATTCTCTTACGCTGGTGCGCTGCAAATAATTGCAATTAGCATTAAATTCGCCCGTAAATAATCGTGCGTTTTAATTAAATTAATTGGCTATCTCGACATCACACTCCCGCGTCTGCAGGATTTCTCTCGATTCTGCGTGTGTTCGTTCTAACCCTTGCAGCCGGGCGATTTTTTGGGTAACTTTTATATTTCTTTGAACTAGAACTCTTTTCATATACTTCGGAGAAAATACACTGTAAGAAAAAAAGTTTTATTAATTTAACAAAATAGTAGTATCCGTAGCAACAAGTGTTTTGTTGATATAGGATAGCAAATGACTCTGTAATGAAAACAAATGACTTGTTAACTTTCAATTTTCTGTTCTAAACAACACTACTGTAATAGAGACATGACTGACTTGGCCTAAATAGACGAGAACAAACGCGATTTGTGTCTCAGGAAATATATGTTTGTTAAAACAACAAATGTATTGCAATAGTAACTGTTCGGTCTGTTTTCCTAATTTTCAAAAAATATATCACAATCTCGGGAGAGATTGAAAGCGGAAAACTGTTATTTCGTTATTTTTCGGGCGAATTATTCTCTCGAGAATAAGATAATCTAAGACGGTCGAATGTATGGAACACATTTCGTTTTCAATGAGAAGTCACATCAGTGATGTTATTTGCCGTGGAGTAATCCGCACGAGTTTAAAATTGCTTCTCGTCGTTCCGCGCGCCTCTTTATCGCATCATACCTACGTTCTATCGAATTGAATTCCGCGCAGCTGCCTAATCTCCGATTTATCTCGACGCATGGGCAACAGATTTGCCGTGTGCGCGGCCGACAGCGACGACGACGACGACCACGACGACTTGGCGAAGAAAGGGGTCCATAAATCGAATTTTTCCCAGAAACCGGATATACAACGACAGACGGCGAGAGCACGACGGAGAGATGTCTTTCCGGTCTTGCCCGGATTGGCGCTGCGCGGAAGTCTATGGAGTGGCTTTCGAGGGAGGGATAAAACTTTCGCGGCATCGATTTCGCGGAAGAGACCCGTTGAGACAGCCTCGTTAAATCCAGATCAGCCCTTCCTTACTCCATACACGCGACTCTCCTCCTCCAGCGCGGCCCCAAGTTTGTCTGGTCTTTTATTAACGCGAGACCAGCGTCGAGTTTCTCCGCTTTGGACTTTTCACCTCCGTTCAATGCTCCTCCACTGGATGCTCGAGAACTTCGCAGCAGTGCGGTGGAATGAGCGTCTCGAAATTGGGAAATACAGCGAATCTCGGGGTCGATGAGTTATCGGGCGCCCGGATGGATTATTTTGAAGCGAAATACGCAGTTTGCAAAGGGACGCATTTCGCGAAATACGCCAAGACGAAATCTCAGCTTTATTTTTGACCTGCACTTCCTAATATCTGTATATTCTGAAGGAACCAGTGTATATTTTCAATACACATGAAAACTAAAGTTCTATTCAACGCCTCTAAATGGTAGAAAACGCATAAAATGCCACTTGTAGATCCTAACGAGGACTGAAAAGTCCTCGTTAGCAGATTAAGTAGAATCAAAAGAGATCGATATAGGCTTCATAATGTCAAAGTAGGCGTTTAAATGGAATACTAAAGTCGAAAGTGGGTTTTCGAAATCTCGACTTTGGATTTCATTCGATATCCGAATCGAAACTTGGGTCCCGTTTTTGACCATAATATTCTATTTAACGCCTATTTTGATACTCTGAAGTATATACGTGAACGTCTGATTTTATTTAATTTACATGAAAAAATATTATAGTTTTCTTTCACATAAATTTTCTTTTCGATTTTACCATGTTCTTAATAGTACAGGAATAGATGAGGTTTATCTTGCTAAGGAACATAGTAAACTTCGCTAGAAACACAGCAGATTTCCTTAGAAACATAGCAAGTTAAATTAAGCGTGTTTCAGTTCCTAAAGTATAAGTAGCACATACAAAATGAAATAGTAGTGAATTATAGTACACTGCACAAAATCCTATAGCAATTTTTATATAAAACTATAGAATTTTCTCCTTATATTAACTTTGCCGAGAGTCCTCTTTAGCAACATTTGTGCTTCTTCTGTCATTTGGAGGTGCTCTAAATAGAACTTCAGTTTCCACACATGTATTAAACATAGACTAATCTTTCCGGATATATATATTTATAATTATATATATCCGGATATAGATATATATAATTATGTCGGATATTCGACACACACGTGTGTGTGTGTGTGTGTGTGTGTGTG
>NW_022639479.1:854056-859530 GCF_010583005.1 Odontomachus brunneus
GTGTGTGTGTGTGTGTGTGTGTGTGTGTGTGTGTTAGAAGATTCAGATCGAAAATAAGACTAAAATTTCGACTCTTTTTCTCTCCCTCTCGAATATCCGACATAATTAACAAATCTAGTCTGGCGTATTCCTACGTTGAGATAAATAATAAAGCGACCCATACGGAACTGTCTCTTGAGATGACAGAATTCGCTTCGCGTAACGGAGCCCGGTGAAAATTGCTGACAAAATTCATTTCGTCGGACGGAGTGTTGACACGGGCGACACACCCGGCTCTGTCTCGCGACTGTAATTGTGCCGGAAGTTCGGCAAACAGATACAGGGACACCGTATTCTCCTCTTGGAGAAACGAACGCGGGCTTAACGAAGATGGACTCACTGTATCGAGAACATTACAGCGCAGTCACGAATGAGCTGGAGAGGCCGACAGAGGCCGGATTTCAGCTAATTAAGCTCAATCGCGTCGGGCGGCGCCAACAATCGGATAAAACGCGCTGAGACAGCCCGATCGTTGAAAAGCAGGTTACCCGAGCGGATCTGCCAATCTGTAAAAAAGCCACCTAGTTCGGGCGGTAGCGGCGATTTAAATCGACATGGCGACGCTACTGGGAATCAGACACTGGGAAAGTGTAACGGAACGACGGGCGGGGACGGGGTTGGTTGGTTGAGCGCAAAAATAGAGAGCCGGCTGTGACTTTAACGAGCATCAGGAATGACAGCGCGAGAATCAACGAGAGCGAGCTCGAACGTCGTGACATATCAGTTGATATATTTACGCTATCGAACATACAACATTATTATTCTCTCTTCTATTTGCACATCTAGCATTTGGCTCTTATTGACTTTATCTCTTTTAATTAGCTGCCACATTTATTTGTTTATTCGTGCATTATCATGACGTCTCGCTTCCTCTCCTGAAACTCACAGAGTCACGTAATGCCACTTCGCACGCCATCGAGTTGATCTCGTCACGCACTGAGAGAAAAAAGTGTCGAGTACTTGTAACTATAATAGCATAGAGGCACAATTACTGTCAGTTATGATCTAGAAAACTATTTTTTCATTACATTTTACTATGACGTCAGTAATAATAATCTTATATAAATATATATATATATATATATATATATATATATATATATATATATGTATGTATGTATGTATGTATGTTACTATTTCACTATTAAAAAATATAGTTAGGGCCAAAAATAATTATACTTTTAGTTAGATCAATTAATTTTTTCTCTCAGAACGACGACAACACCAAAATCGAAATTTTCGTTCTATTTTCGACCACAACATTCCATTTAACGTCTACTTTGATATTCTGAAACTTACATCAACCTTTTTTGATTCTATTTAACCTATCCGAATCGAAATTTTGATCCTACTTTCAGCCTCATTATTCCATTCAATACTTATTTTGACGAAAAGAAAATTTTCGGACATCATCAAAATAGGAATAAATAGTATCATTAGAATTAAACCTACCTTGCTAACTTAGCTCCTACCGCATTGTAAAATTCAAGATTTAACTTTGAGGTTTAGGGCCAAGACTCAGATACCCTCGCGAGGATGAGAATTCTCGAAAAATGAAACAAGATAAAAATAACGCCATTACAATGCAACGAGTAGGAATACGGGCGCGCTGCCGGATCGTGGAGTTATTTTTTTTTGGCCGGGTCGTGTTTATTCTTTCTCACGTCGAAAAACATCAAGATACCAGGGCGGTCTCCCCGCGTTTGACAAATTAAAAATACACACCATATACACGTTATGAAACACATAATTCCGACGTGCAACGGAAAATAATTGGCGCGCGCTGACGCGTCGTTTCGCGGGCGTGGACACGACACGAACGAACGGGAGGGCACAGAGAAAGGGGCGAAGGGGGGCGGCGAGAGGAGAATGGATATAGGTTTGCACGTTTTGCTTCACATCTATTTTCGTCTGGCATGCTCGCGTAACCACCCGTTTTAATCGCGCGGCCATTAATAGACATCGCGTACATACGTCGTACGCCACAAGTGCTCCGAGCCGATCAGCTGAGCCAGATTTTACCTTGCGAGACGACGAAGCCGACGACTACGACCACAACGTCGCCGCCGTCTTCCGTCTCAACGCTCCTTCTTCACGATCGGTTTCTACTATAATATCGGTGGTCTCAGTGTGAAAATATTAAAACCCAGCGCGCACGCACACATACAATCGACCGACTCGCAGCACCTTTCTTAAAGCCTTCGTCCGTGTATCGATCTCTCGCGAGGTTGTGTGAAAAAATATTGCAGGAGAGAGAGAAACGCGATATATCTCAGCGTCAGACGCTGAAATTTTCTTTGATAATTTCTTAATAATATCGCGGTCTACCATTTGCTCCTTTTGTGCATCTTCGAATATATCTGCTTCTCCGTGTAAGCCTGTCTTTGAGGTATTTGCGCACCACAGAATAAGAAGATGAAAAGGAACGAGAGCCGTGACGGTAATGTCTAGAAACGACGCTTTTTCACTTGCCCCAGTATCTATCCAATAATCACGACGGTTCAGTATTTTTCCACCGAAGAGCGCACTTCGAGAAAGCGGTTTGAGCACGGATCAAAATTCTAATCCTATTTTTGACCTCAATATTCCATTTAACGCGTTTGATACTGCACTGAGAGAAAAATATAGTTGCTTTCGGCGTCAACTATATTTTTCTGTGATTTTAACCAGGAAAATAATTAGAAGAATCATTTTTCCAATAACACTTACTAAAACAATGGTTTTTCTAACTATTTTTGTGGTTAAAATCACAAAAGAGTATAGTTGATGCCGAAAGTAACTATATTTTTCTCTCAGTGTGAAGCCTATATCGATTTTTTCTAAATTTATTTAACTTACTTTATGGACTTACACAAAAAACTTACAGAAAAAACAACTCCGTTATTGTAACTGAATTTTCTGTTACCTGCGAATCAGACGAAAATTCGATTGTGGGAGCAGAAAGATTCCTGCACAAGGTTTCCTACTTCAGCCAATTGCTCTCAGTTATCTCAACCGAGTGCTCAGTTGGATGTTCAGACGAATGTTTTGGATTGCGGTAACAGAAATGTTATTTCAAGTCAGCGAGTTTTACGTCTGGTCCTCGTTTAGTTTCACTAACTGAAATTTTTCTCCGTGTGCGAGTGATGTATCGCGCGTTTCCTGCCACTTGGGCTACAATCAGAAATATTTGTCTGAACATTCAGCTGTATTAAAACTTGGTTGCAATAACTGAGAACAATTGACTGAATAGAAACTTGCTATTGGAATCTTTCTGTTCCTACAACTGAACTTTACATTTAGCCCCTATTCTTATGGGGAAAATTCAGTTACACCAACGGGATTGTTGTTTCGGCACGTAGATTAAACATATGCCAGTCCTTCAATGGTGTTTGTTGTAACATCAATTATCAATTTTCCACTGGAATACATTTTGGTGCTGACCACACAGTTGAATTATAGATTTCGTTTTGTATGAAACCTCCTAAGCAGCGAGTTAATACAATTACTCGTTATTAAGGTCTTCATAAATTGATTTCACAACATTGGAAATCTTATCATTAAGTGGTGGTTTATGTGTATAGTCTGAAAGTTTATTAGAAGCTTTAAGCCTTCTGTCACGTGCACCGGTCGCCTATTAATAATTCTACTCTTATCAGTTCGAATGTGTCGCTTTTTTTTCATACATTTTTTTTACCATCCTTCAGAATATACAGATGTTGGAAAGTTTAGGTCGAGAGAAAGTAAAACTAAAATTTCGACGTGGAAGGCGCACGTCCGCGGCACCATAATCGAGTCATTGCTGAGCCGGAGCGCGAAGGGGTCGACGCTAAGTTAGATTGGCGGAGTTGTGCACCGAATTTGAATGAAATTGCGGCCGCGCGCCGGCAAATTCGATCGAGGCGATCGATCAGCGCGCGCGCGAGACTCTTGTCGAGCTTGACGCGGACTCGACGCGAGAGTGTATACCCTCGGACTGCAACCGAGGTATGCAACAGATTTACAATTATCGAGGGGGAATCCATTAGACTGACCGTGCAGCCGAGTTATCAAACTGTCGTGGAATTACTTTCGGACTAGTCTGACGTGCGCGGAATTACGCGAGACCTCGTATAGTCCCATGGCGTATTCTTGGACTATCCGGATGTGGGACGAATGGGCAGATGGATGGATAGCGACAGCCTGATTCGACGTTGGCTCTTTAATTGAGTTCGCACACGGCGCGAAGAAAATTGCGTCGCCGTCAAGACGACGCTGCTCGCTCACTCGTAATTCCAAAGTCCAGTCAGTGCTCGCCCATCGCTGAATCGAGAGCGACTCGGATCCTTCCTCAAGCATTTCGTGCTTCTGTTTATGAGCCCGAGTCGAAATTTTGACTTTGCTCTCAACTTCAATGTTCCATTTAACGCGTACTTTGATACTTTGCGGCCTATATCAACTTCTTTTGATTCTATTTAACCTACCAGTTTTGCCGGGTGCTTTTTAAAATCTACAAGTGGCATTTTGTGCGTTTTCTGTCAATTAGAGGTGCTAATTAGATTCTCACTTTCCATGTGTATTACGCATATATTGATCCTTCAGAATACACAGATGTTAGAAAATGCAGATCCAAAGTAGGACTACAAAAAATTTAGACTTGGAAAGAACCGGTGTGCGCTTTGTAAAAATAGAGTCGCGAGTTTATTTAATAACTGATTGAGGGACCGTGGCTTTTAATTTGTTTGCTCGCCCCGGCAAACCGGCCGGATGTACAGTGGGTCGCAAAACGGTTTAGACATAATAAACTTCAGTGCGTAGCCGATAGTCCAATGAGAGAACTTATTTAATTCGTTCTCTTATTGGACCATTAGTTACGTTTCTCACTCGTGACGACCAAACGCGCTGCAACTTAATTCGGAAAAATGTGTGGCCACCGTTTAGTAACCGAACATGAGGCGCGACAGTAACCCACGTTTATGCAACTTGCAAAAATAGGAGGAGGAGCGACATGAATCAACGGTGACTTTAACGGCGCGAGTCCCGCTCGGTATTTCACATGTATGTGAAAGGGCCGATGTAGCGGCCGGAGATCCATAAAGGCGAGCAGAATTCGGTATTAGCAGCGCGGTACGGCGCGCGCTTTTTGTCGCGGCTAATGGCGTCTGGCGTACATAAGCCGTAACCATCGATGAGAATAATCCCGCCGTCTGAACACCATCCCCGTCGTCGTCGTCGTCGCCGTCTTTCCCCATCCTCGGTGCCGAGCCAGAGGGATAGGATGAGGGGGCACGGCGCGCCGCGGCGAGCAGAAAATCCGAGATTAGTCGGCGAGCGGCATGAAAAACGCGAGTTCCTGACACGAGAGGAGCGGCTCCAAGAGCGCTGATGTCATTATCGCATTGATCACGACAAAGAGTATTTTCGAGGCGAGCGCTTCTCCTTCTCTTCCTCCCCTCCCCCCCCCCCCCCCCCCCCCC
>NW_022639479.1:859802-871190 GCF_010583005.1 Odontomachus brunneus
CCCCCCCTCCTCCTCCTCCTCCGGCTCCTTCTCTTCGTATTATTTCCTCGTTCTGAATACGCTATTCACTATGACGACGTACGGACGCGTATCGCCCGAGAGAACGTGTGAGAGAGACGGATCGCGACGGATACATCTGCAGATATGAGAAGAAAAGAGAACAGAGGAGAGGAGAGGAGAACAGAAGCGAGGATAGAGATACACGTCTATGTGATCGAATATCCCGGCCATGAATATCGCGATTATAGTTCACGTATAGTTCACGTATCGATTACGGAAGGAACTTTCGCATGGAGGGTTGAACTCTCTCGTTGCGAATAATAATAACCGTACGAACTCCCTAAAACAATCATTATATTTTTCACCGAGAATTTTGCTACTCGTAAAAATTGCGGTGTTTCACTTATAAGTATCAATAAAATCAATAATATCTCGCTGGAAGGATCAGTTAATAACAGAGTTGGACGTTTACGCGTACACTGAATGAGATTATCCGATAAAAAATTAACAAACGAATATTTCCGATCTAATTAAATTTTATCGAATATTTCCGATCATAATGGCATTTCATCAAATAAACCGATCATAGAAAATTATGAACCGATATTTCTCATTGGATATTTCCTGATCGTATACAAAAATTCATCGGTATATTTCGATCGGAAATATCCGTTTGTTAATTCTTTATCGGATAATTTCTCTCAGTATGCATGGCATCATTCGCGTTTCACATTCGCACGCGCTTGATTCACTTGGTTTTCTCTTTCAATCACAGTCACGGAAATGAGGTCCGTAAGAGATCGTTGCTGCCGAGCGGTTGGCTTCGCAGCGTTCCCCGATCGTGCCGGTTTATCTTTCTCGCGAGCCGACAGGGTTAATCAACTTTTCGCGACGCGCTATTAACCGACGGTGTTGCCGCGGCGGCAACGTCACGATAGCGACAATATAATCCGTCTGTGCATTAGCTTCGTTAACGGCTACGATAGCCCTGTCGGCCCCAATCGTCGATCAATCGCCGCACAAAAATAAACGCTCCGTCGCGCGCCGATAACGTCAATTACAACGGCAACGAACCGGACGTGTGCCCGCTTGTCGCCGTAGGTTTCCCGCGTTTAACGAACGTATTAACGCACGATCGTGCCGCGCCAGCCAGCCGTCCGTCTCTCCTCCCTCCCGCCCCCCCTCTCACTCCGCCCGTCGATCGCCGGATAAATATTTAACGGGCCGTAATTCGCGCAAAACGACAGGCCGCGCGCTCGAAAACGAGACGGCCGATCCGACGATCGCGTTCCGATGTTGCGGTCCTAAAAGCGAACGAGCGAGCGTGTAACGCCCGGCAGATTATGCGCATTCGGGACACAGATTAAGCCGGCCGGCCGTCGCAAAAAGAGCGCCATGAAAACGCTGCGTTCTGCAGCCAGATTTACCAGGTTTCTGTCACGTAAGTCTCCCTCTCGCTTCCTCTCTTCTCTTGTCTTTTGCTTTTAGCACATTAATAATTCGCATTCTTCATCCTAAGCCTGTATCATTAAAGTTGCTTTATACTCCACTAAGAGAAAAAAACATCGAAAAAATTGTTAATATTTAATATTTATAATAGGTACTCTAATAATATACAGAGAGAGAGAGAGAGAGAGAGAGAGAGAGAAGCGTTTACTCATGTTCTAAGTCACAAGCTCTCTAAGAACTTTAACAATGGTGCAATAGTGAGTAGAAAATTGTGATAAAATTACATATATAAATAAAATAGGATATGACCAAAGTTTTTAGAAAATAATAGTAGATGTAAAAGAGTAGCGAGCAGAAATAATTAAAAGTGTATAAGAATCTAGTGTTATATGAGATATGTTTAGCATAAGGTGATATGTACAATATATTAACGTTAGAAAAAAAGTGAGAGAGAAAGAGAGAGAGCGAGAGAGAAGGGGAAGAAAGGGAGAGTGAGAGACGCACGCACGATCCTCCGTCGACGTTCGCTTTGTCGCTAAACGGATACGGCTGCGACAAACGTCCCCGTTGTTTGTCATCGCAGTGCAGCGATTTTACGAGTGTTTGTTCCGTGCAAACAAAGAAGTATCCGTTCGAGCATAATTAGAGAAATTGTATCCGAAGTAATGGTAAAGAAGACAAACGGCCAAGATAGGGAGGAGGGGGAAGGAGAAGAGAGAGGCGGACTCCACGGAGTAGTCGCCGACGTCGGCGCGAAGGCCGGCCTCGTTTCTACAATATTTGCGATACCGCTGTTTCCCTCCTCTTTCTTCTTCTCTCCCCCTACTTCCGGGAATGCAGTAGCGAGCAAAGTGTCCGTATATGTCTCCTGTCAGTTCATTTTAATCTCGCAGTCGCACCTGTGTCCGGCAATGAAGCGTTATTTATACGCGCAAGAACAGCGCCGCGGCGAGCGTAAAAGAAATCCGGCGGCTGTTATTACACATTAATCTGCCGAACGCGAGACGCTAGAGCCGCCGAAGCTACACGCATTTCAGCTACGTGACTAATTGATCGAATAAATCGTCTTAATTACCGGGCGCGATTATGCGATAAATAACTCGGGTTCTCGGCCGCGTCGCGGCCCGTGACGCGCGCTGATTTAAATAAAAGAGCACGCGATGCCGTGATCTGTTTTATTTTTATTCCCTCCTCCGCTTTGACCGCCGATAACCGCGGGCGCATAAATTTCGGGACGCGCAAAAATATCCCATCGATTCCAGCCGGCGCTTTTGCCGAAATTCGTTTTATTCCGCGCCGCCAGTGACTGTATAAGGTATTAAATTATGTCGGGGTGGGGAAAAGGAATTAAAAAAAAAAAAACACGTTACGCGCTACCCAGTTAAAAAGAGTATTAAAATTCCACGATTAAAAAATAACATTCTCGCGGGCAACACTTTTTAATGAATCTCTGCAAAGTATCGATAAATCGTGATATGTGTGCGTGCGTGTATGTGTGTGTGTATGCCTAACGATTACATATAAAACTCTCGTATAGATTAGGTCACACGGAACAGAAAGCTTTTCACCATTTTGCGGATAACCACGTAGATTTTCGAGTTATTAATTCAAGAAGATTGAGACAAATTGCGCGGAATACAATGCAGTGTGTGACGTGTAAGTATGATTTGCGTTGCGCACGTGGAGGGAATATTACGATTTCTTGTTTCATTACTCCACTGTATACTTCCTACTAACTCCATGAAATGATTCCTCTATCTTTCTCTTCACTGCCAGTACATCTCCTTCCTTCGCCAGGAGGAAGGGGAGTTCTCCTACTTATCCTTCCTCTTATTCTTTACACTTCCTCCTTCTTATTTCCACAACACCTGTATCCAATATCAATGCTTGTGACATTCTTCTTTCACATACCTTTATTCTGCTTCCGTATCCGTATCGTGTGTCCCACTTCCTCAATTAATCATTTAAAATTTCGCGTGGCTGCCCGCAAAATGGTAGCAGGAACTTTCTTTTGTTCAGTTTGACCTAATCTATACACGTACACGAGAGTTTTACATGCATCGTCAGATAACCCTGCGCGCACATAGCCTGCGCACAAAATGTCCATTGTGAAAGCATATATTTTGCCTCTGCTTCCCCTCCGCCCTTCCCTCGAATCACGAGATTCCGAATCGAAGCGCAACCGACCGAAGGGATTTGCAATCGAGCGCGGTGCGCGCATGCATATGTATATTATAGTGCACAGCGGCATAACACAGCGTCGGCATAATTCACTTTCATTAGAAAATGGCCGGAGGAGTATTATCTCATAAAGGGGGGCACGCGCACGGCAGCGCAAACCGCCGAGCAACGGGACTGAATCTTAATTAGAAAATTCATTTTGGGCGTCGGCGGCCCCCCGGGGGCACGGAATTTCAGGAATCCTTGTTACACCTCCAGTACACACGCCGCCTGTTCCACTTCCGCCCTTTTTCCTCCCCGTGCTCGCGCTTCCGTTTCGTGGAGCGGTCTGCTTAATATTAAACTTGCACGACGTAACGTAAGAACAGAGCGCGCGCGCGCCTCTGCGGTCACTGACGAGCACGACTAATTACTCCCGTATTTCATTTCTCGCTTGTAACTCTTTTTCTCTCTCTCTCTCTCTTTCTCTTCCTCATTCTCTCCCTCATTAACTCACGCAGCCCGAATTGACGCTTCACCGATCGAATTTTCCCGCGAGTTCGGTGGATCCGCCGCCGCGAGCGCTTGAATTTTCGCGGCTATATTAGACGCATTAATTAGCGCGTAATTAAAACCTTGTAATTGGATCTACATTGTAATTAATAACTCGTAATTGGTGCCGGCCGTAATTAATGCCTTGTTGTAAAGTGCGTCTCCACATCGCAGCGCCGGATCTCTTCCCTCGTTTTCTTCCTTCTCTCTCTCTCTCTCTTTCTCTCTCGCTATCTCTCTTCTCCTCCTTCTTTCTTTCTCCTTTCCTTCTCTGACTTTCGGATCTCTCTCCCTCTCTCTGTTTTCGTCCTCCTTATGCAATCCTCCGCAATTCTGTTGTCGTGGTCGTCGCGAGCTCGAGGCGACTCGAATCGTCGACGATCTCTCTCTCTCTTTCTCTCTCTCTTTTTCCCGTCTTGTCGCACGCAAACAGCCGCGGCGCGTTCCCCGCCTCTCTCTCCTCTCTTTCGTGACTCCCATTTATCTTCCGATGCGCTTTAAGCGCGCGTAATTAATGGATAGCCGGGGCCGAATAAGTTCACGCCGCGGGAGGACGTTAAGGAGAGCGTGCGTGTAGCCCGCGAGATTTCCGCGATAGCGGTGCGCAACCGGTTCATTTTAATTAGGCCGTTAATCGCCACACACGCGGACGGATGATTGATTCTGGCGGAAATGCCGCTCGCGCGCGTTAATTAACGCGCGACGAATGAACGACAAGCGCGACGAGGCCCGGCCGATCCGAATATTGCGATCGCGATCCGCACGGGAGGCATCTTCGACCACGTGCTCTGCGTTGCTATTTCCGAGGGTCGCCGGCCGGCGTCCGGGGTGGGAATAGATCGATGCGGACCGCATCATGTACGTGAACGCGTGTGTAAATTCGCGAAGTAACGGCGACGAGAGGCCACGGCTATCGCGATAAACCAAAAGCCTCTGTTTAAGCAAAAAATTTCGCCGCGTGGATAAAGCCGCCAGCGTTGTTATAGCGAGAAAACGAGAGAGAGAGAGAGAGAGAGAGAGAGAGAGAGAGAGAAAAAAGAAAGGGAAGAGAAAGAAAAAAGAGAGAAGGAGCGCCAGCATTATTTCAGAAAGAATTTGATAAAATTGTTACGGTGCCGCGGGCACTTCGGCAAACAAAGCGTAATTACGTTTAATTTCGCCTCGTCCACGTACCCGCATTGATGGATCTTTCTAGGGCAACGAGTTCTTGGTAACGCAGTATTTTGTACGCCGTATCGCTCGCTGCTATCGAACGAAGCGAGATAGGAAAAGCGCGCGCGTTGCGTGTGTTTTAGAAAATTAAAAAAATTTCCAAACGAAATTCCTGCTCCCGCGGATCGCGCGTTGGCGTCGTTTGCGTGATCGATCTTATTAAAACCCGCTCGCCGTTCGACCAATCGTTCCATTTTCCTCCCCCGTAACGAAGCTCGCCCATCTCGTTCTTTTTTCTCTCTCTCTCTTTATCTCTCTTTCTCTCGTGGGCGTGCGCCCCTTAATTCCCCAAAACGAGCAACGCGGCATTCGATCCGGATGGTATTTCCATCATCATTCGCGAGGCATCATAGATCGGTATCCCCCCGTGACATTACGTTTTCCCGCGTGCAAAAGAATCCCGGCGCGGGGAACGAGCACTCGCGTGATTGCCGGCTCGTCTCGGGAGCGCGCGTTGCCTTTTATTTAACTCGTCAGAGCCAGTCGGCTGTGTCGGGCCTTAATATAAATGTTAAGCGTGTTATTAGCTAAGTAGATATAGCCAGCGAGCTCTCAGCCCGTAATCTCAATCCACTTTCCGCGGAACGAGGCATCATCGATCGGTCCCTAGCTACCTGGCGTACGTAATACGTCTTACATTTTTGACGTGGGATGCTCAGTCAAGCTTGTCGGCAGCGGCGGCGGCAGCGACGGCGACGGCGGCGGCATGCTATCCACTCGAACGATCGCGAAAACCGACGCACAGCCGGATGCATCCGCGAGAAAGAGAGAGAGAGACAGAGAGAGAGGATCGCGACTGTTAACAAACGCTTGTGCGCGCAACGCGCGACCGACATCGGCCGATCAAGCGGCTCTCTGACGTCGAAATTCCGTGCGTCACTGTCACCGATTACTCCGAAACGAAAGTCGAACCATCGCCGAGATCGAAAAGTTCAGCGCATCCGAGAGACGCGAATACGTCGCGCACAACTCGTGACATATTCCATTCGATATTTTTTAAGCCAGTCAGTCATGTTTGTCAGTTTATCCCGAGGAAAAGAATACCTAAGAAATAAAAAAATATCTATTCGGTGGGCACTAATAATTATCTTCTATATCAGTGTTACTTCTATATCAATGTTAAGTGTTTCTCAAATAAGAAAATATATACTTTCTCAGAAATGCTTAGTTTTCCATAAAAGAGAAATTGTTTATTCTATTTAAATATCTATATATATGAAGAGAATTATTGAATTTTTTAATCGAGGAATTTACCCTTTTATTTCTTATGTGTCACTTGTAACACTGAAAACACTTGTAACACTTTAGAAACTGAAATATGCCGAAGAAAGCAAAAAAAATTTGCTGTGTTCCCAGCAAAAGTCATTATACATTAAAAGAAAAAATATTTAAGAAATAAGAAATAATTACATTTGGTGAGTACTAATAAAATATTTATTTGCATATTAATATAAAATATATAAAAAGTATATTAATATAAAATTTCAAGAAAATACACATTTTCTCAAAAGTGCTTTTCATAAAAGCAATTGTTTAATTTAAGTAAAGGAATTTAGATTTAAGCACATGTGTTATTAGTAGCCACGGAATAAATATTTTTTATTTTTTATATATTTTCTATATTTTTATTTTCTATATTATTTCTATATCTTTTTCTGTATATACGAATATGAAATGATAAGAATGATCGTCCAATGGTGGATAAGTTTGGTCGGTTTCGCGTCCGTTTCGGATCGCCTCGCGATAATACCGGTATCACTCGCGCGTGCGATATCGTCGGAAATCTACGAAGCTCGCGAGTGTAAAAGAGTGTAAAAGAGTGTATATCAGAGTCAGCGTCGCGAAACTTTCAGCATGCCCGAAGCCCTTGACGAGAAAAGTTGCTCTGCGCGATATCGATGTTCCGCCTTGACCATTCTGCTTGCGACGGCAGTCGATAGAACGATATCGAATAAATAATGCATAAAGCGGCAGGATTTGAATACGACGGGTTTCTGTGGGATCTTGTTAACACGAAATCCCGAAGGCGACCGAATCAGAAGTAGTATCCGCCCCTCTACTCGGCCTCCTCGTGCCTAAACACTCCCAAATCGCCGGTCCAGTGGCGAGTGTAAAACTGGGCCAGTGCTATACATCGTAAACATTATTGCATCGTCAGACTACAAATTTTGCAAATTCAAGCTACATGTGCGGAACTTTAAACTTTAAATAACGATTTCAGGGTTGCGTAACTCTCCTCGTCCTCGTCGTGATGTAAATCTCAAATGTCGCCATTGACATTTTATTGCCGAACCTACTCTCATACCGACGCGTTGCGAAATATTTCGCGCTTTCGATCTTCTAATATAAGGACGCCGCGCATACGAATGTAGTTCCGCGAGCGTGCACGCAGAGAACCACGTTCGTGAAATGTTGCTCGATTCAAATATTTCACAAATTTATATACTCTCTCTATTATAAGATTATCGTAAGCATCAAATTTATTCAAAATACTTTCTAAACATCAGTGAGTTTAGTAATTTTAATCAAGAATATCAAATCAAAACAGAAAACATAGGCCGGTATTCATAGTCGAATCTTATTTCAAGACCGTCTTAAGTAATGTCTTAAGATACGAATACGGCTCTGTGATTGGTTCATGACATCTTAAGACAGTACTTAAGATGATCTTAAATATAAGGTCAAACTATGAATACCAGCCATAGAGACGAATCAACCTTTTTTCCGACAAAGTTTTATAATATTCTTATGAAATAATAATATTCTCATTGAGAAAAAAACAAAAATATTTATTTAGTATTAATAACATAATTATTTATGCCAGTGCAAAATATTTTCCTAATAAGAAAATATACATTTTCTTATTATAAGCAAGAAAATATATTTTTTTTTAATTTAGTTTTAAAAAAATTTTCATGAAAAAACAATTGTTTATTTTATTCAAACAAAATAATTCAGCTTTAAATTAATATCTTTTATTTTTTAGATATTTTTTCTTATAGTATAAAAAGAATAAATATTTCTTTTGAATATGTGATAATGAGTTTCTCTAAAATTTGTGGTGAGTATATTTTAAGATTATTGTCAAAAAAGTGTATAGAAATTTCCTAAGATCTTCCAGATACAGCATAGATTCCGATTAGAATACCCAAATTTACCTTAAAATTGATCATCCCACTACGATACCAATTGAGAATCTGGTTCTTGTCCTAAATATGGATTCTCCACTTAAAATCGGGAAATACAGAAATACTATAGAAATTTGCGATTTTTGCGGTTAGTAATATCAATATACTTTTATAGTATAAAACAGAGAGAAAATCCAATTTTCATACCAACCATCATATTCCATCAAATAAAACATTACAATAAAAATATCTTTAAAATATTTGAATATTTTATCGAATAATGGGATTATCTGAAAAGTCAACATGTTTTATTTAAATCTAACGTGAAATAAAAACCAGAACAAAATATTGGCAAAACTTTGGCTTTTCTCACCTAGAATCGCATGTTTGAAACATTACTTTTAACCAAAACCTATAAAAACCTCTAACGAGAATCCATATAATTATTTTGGCAAATTCTAATTAGATTCCGAGAAATTTTCTATGCGGGATTCTATTTTTCTTTGCACAGATAATTTAAAAAAAGGAAAATAACTTGAACAGTCACTAACGGTAGAATGGTATTTCTTTATGTGTATCATCGCGGTTCATATTATATGTGTAATAATAATAACAATAACAATAATAATAATACTCACGACCGCAAGTTCGTATTTATTCCGCGCGCGCGAGAAAACGGAATATAAAGACGAAATACTAGATATCCACAAACGAAATCGGCCCAACTCGTTATTTGCGCTCGCCGTTTCAACGCGGAGGCACGCCGCACCGGCACGGAAAGACAGTTTGCCGTGTCACGGCGTCCCTATTGTCAATGTCGGAGAGAAAGTCCCGTGTTTACGTTCGGCGACGACGCCGAGTTTTCACCTGCCGCATGTGTACACGGCTCGTCCTTCGACATCCTTAAAATCGCTCGCAGGTAGGATGACGTCAGGTGGCGGCCGCGGTAGAAGAACCGGTTGCCGGCCCAACGAAAACCGCTAGCCGCGACCTCGACTCGCGACGAAACAACGTCGCAAACCTTACGAGATCCTCCTCTCTTGCACGTGCGGAATCGAAGGCACGTTTGGTTCCTCACGTGCGCTCCGTGTCGGATATTAATCAACCCCACTGCCGCCGCCACCGCCGCCGCCGCCGCCGTCGGCATCGATGTCGTGGTCGAAACGCTTGATCCCCTTCAAACATTCCGCATTTTCATACCCGTCCGACGACTGCATATTTTTGGCAACGGAAAACAAGCACTTTCTAAGCGCGCGTGTATAAAATATCAGCCCGTGCTCGAGATAACACGAGGAAAATATTTATGTGCTCGGTGTAAACGTACACGGGAAGTATATTATAGTTTTCTTTCTTTTTCACATAAATTCTTTTCAATTTTGCTAGATATGCTTTTAACAGTTGAAGAAAATAGATTGTCAGTGAGATTTATACTGAAAGAAAAGTCTCGTAATAGCTAACAAATTTGGTTGAGTATTTCAATATTTGGTAATTGACATTATATATGGTAATATAATTATTGAGTAGTAATAATTACAAATCAGTAAATTAAATTCTTCACTTAATTGAATTGATTAGTTGACTTAATTAATTGATAAAATGTCAAATAATTTGATAATAATTGCTAAATAGTTTGATTATTACTCAAGTATTTTTGATCATTTCATACAATTATCATGTAATGTAGTAAGCATTATTAAACAATATAGTTTTAATTGAACAAATAGTTTGATAATATGTACCACACTAATTGGCAATATAGTGAGCAAATTTTCACAATAGATACTAAACTTTGGCAACATACTCCTTTTTTATGATTATTTACTTTCCACCATTTTCGAACCTCCAAATCCTATCGAAATAATCTACAGGATTAAAACATAATAATTAAAAAAATTAAAGCTCGTTGTTCTAATTAATTCAATTATTTACTCGTATTAATTATTCAATATTCGTCTGTTGAACATATTTCATCTGCAGTTAAATAAATTATGCATTTGACACATTGCAATTAAGAATAAAGATTAAATGTAGCTGCGAGAATCAAATATTAAATAATTTGTAAATAAATCCTTCTACAAGTAAGCAGTGAATAGTTCTTTGTAGTAGAAAAGAACAGCAATCTATATATACCGTCATAATTCGCAGTTTTCTATTGACCCTTCAAGTTTGATGAGATTTGCAGGGTTAATAGTGGAATAAAATTTCGACACGGACGCGACGCTCCGTTCTTCGAGCAGCCGGGAATTACCGATGAAAAAACGCGGGTGAGAATCTAATTACATTTAAGCGGAGGACGGAAGCCGTGCGGAACGGCAGACGGAAAATCAGTTGAAAGTTTCATAATTCGAAATAGAAGACTGCGAAATTCGCCACTGCGATGTTATAATACCTCGCTAGCATAGCGCGAGTTGAACTTTTGCGCCAATTATACTTCCTACAAGGAAATTATGTCCCTTCGCGAACCCCTACCTGAGTGAAATCTGCCTTTTTCGCTCCTTCTCTCCCGTTCTCTCTATGTATCTATCTGTCTCTCTCCCTTTCTCTTTCTTTCTTCGCCCTCTTGTTAGCTTTCCGTCATCGTGGGTGCAGTAACTAAAAGTAGATAACACGGTCCGTCTGGTTGGAGCTCGAAATAATACTAGCGGCTAAAAGTTCCTTAACAGCTAAGTTCGAGTCCGTGGCGAGGAATTTTTCTTCTCAGAAGCCAAGAATTATGCGCTTGGCCCGCGAGAGCTCTTTGCAAATTCAATCTTGCGAGTCGTTCGCCAGTTCTCGGCCGCCCGTGCTTCCCCACTTGTGCCGCTACATTATGTATTATATATCGCGTATATATATATATATATATATATATATATATATATATATATATATATATATATATATATAT
>NW_022639479.1:872253-914143 GCF_010583005.1 Odontomachus brunneus
ATATATATATATATATATATATATATATATATATATATATATATATATATATATTATTCTTCGCGTGCGCGCACCTCTGGACGCCGTTATATTTCCATTAATGGCGTTAACTTTTCCGTCATTAACGTTCGACGTCCCGTCCATTATATATACTCTCCCGAGAATTGCCAAACACACTCACAGCCACTCAGCGTATTCTCGCATATTACCGCAAATTTGAAAGAATTATCGACCCCGTGTGAGTTTCCACGCGATTTCCTACCAGCGACTCCGCGGGGACAACCGTAACCGAGAGAGACGACGGTCTCTCTCCGCGGGTATGCCGCGGATCTTAAATCAACTATCGCACGCTCGGAAACTAAGAGGGCCGCGGGATTCATCTCGCGACTCTGAGCTCGGTGTATTCGCAATTCGTGTACGAGGGGCATTTCGGATAGCCCTGCTGTTTCTTTCCGGGATGCGTGACGTCGACGACGACGACGGGATCGCACCCACGGGAGCACGCGCGAATCCAATCTCGCGACTCGCGTCCTCGTCGTCACGCGTGTGCGCGCGCGCGCGCAGAATGCGGGTTGCGCTATTAGAACGGATATGCTCTCTGCGACGCACGTACAAGACATTAATCTTGGCCGGCTGTTTATCCGTCTTCTGTTTAATTTCCCGTTTTTGACGTGCCCATTTCCTCGGCCGCCACCGCCGCACGTCCGACGACGGCTTATCGTGTCAGCGAGAGGCTAAAAAATAAGCAGGCGGGGAAACGCGCCGGAAAAATCCTTCGCGGATTATATCGTCGCGTAGCCGCCAAGCGAGATCTCTCTCTTTCTCTCCTTCTCTCTCTCTCTCTCTCACTCTCTCCGTCTTTTTATGCTGTTCTCCCCGTCCTCTCTCCCCTCATCTCTCGCAGCGACGGAGAACCTGACATTTCCTACAGTGTTTTCCGCGACACGCGAGAGAAATTCCGAGCGGCGGCGAGCGCGCTGCACGCGATACCTCACAAGTGGCGTCTCCGCAACGCTGCAGTCTGATTATATTCTCTTCTCTCGTGGTCAACACGCGCGCGTCTCGGAAACTGCGGGAGTGCTAACATAACTTCCTTGGCTACGCGAGCAACGCGACGTTTATCGGATTTTTTTTTAATTGCAATTGAAGGCAGAGCTGTCATACACACGATTGCCTAAATCGTACCTCATTAATTTCTCGTATAGAATTTCTTAAAATTCTCTAGATGCACAGCACAGATTCTTATTAGAATATCCAAATCTATCCCCAAAATTTGTTATTCCACTGTGATACTAGTTGAATGCCATTCCTGTCCTTTACCGTATTCTTGAACATGTAAGGTGACTAGACGTCCCGATTTTTCACTCTTTGTCCCGAATTTTTCGAATATTATTCCAGACACCGATTTGTCATCATTTTCAATGATTGTCAAATAATTTTCGGATCTTTTTACCCCCCTCCCTCCGCTTCACACATTTATAAAGTGTCTCGAATTTAGGGTTGGGAAATCTGATCACCTTACATATACCGCGAGGAGAAACAAGAAGATTACTTACAAATAACGTCTTTACAATACGCCGGCGTTCGCACATCGCTATTCTCCCGAGACTTATTAACGTGCGAGACTCACTTTCGATGGATAAAAGACACGAGAAACGCGGAGCGATGTGGATCGTGTGTACCCATGGCTGCTGCTTGGCGCGAAAAGATCGAATATTTCACGGTTCATTACCAACGCCTAGACTGAATAACCACGATGACAACCTCATAGTGCGAAACGAACGCGATTGGTCTAGAGTGGTCAGTAACTCGAGCAAGTGGTTAAGGCGTACGCCGTAGATCATGTCGTTGTAGACGCGCGACTTCGTCGCATCACTGGCGCGTTCACATTCATGCACTTTTGGCACTTTCGGCGCGCATATGAACTTTTGGTGTACGTGACTGTCAGCGCGCGCGTCTGCGATCTTTTCATGCCGAGCAACTGCCATGGACACAACGCTCCGTATTCCATACGTCTTTCGCTTGTGTCCTGTGAGTCTCCTGCGGAAATAAGTTTTGGAGTACCGAAAACAACGACGTGCGGTTGTCAGGACATATCGTAAGTACATTATTACGGAGTAATCTCCTCCCTTCTCAACACAAACAGCTAAGGTGACTAGACGTCACGATTTTTCACCCTTTGTCCCAAATTTTTTCGAGTGCTATTCGGAACACCGATTTGTCATTATTTTCAATGATTATCAAGTAATTTTCGGATATTTTTATCCCTCTCTCACCGCTTCACATATTTATGAAGTGTCCCGAATTCAGGGCTGAGAAATCTGGTCACCTTAGAACATGGGTTCTCTATTTAAAATCGAAATAGAAATGTTATGGGAACTCACATTTTTTTCAGCCAGTAATCAAGCTTTATGATATCAAGCAGAGAAAATTCTATTTTTATACCAACTATTGTATTCGACAGAATAAAACATCAAAAACTAAAATATTTATAGAACGCTTTGAGCATTTATTGAATAGTGAAATTATTTGAAAAAAGTCAGCAGTTTTTATTCCATTCTAGCGCAAAATAAATCACGGAAAAAATTAGACAAATTTTGGCTTTCCCCATTTAGAATCGCACGTTTGAAACACTAACAATTATGGATTCTGAATAAGATTCATAATCGTTTTGGGAAAACGGGCTAGATCCTAATTAGATTTCAAAAAATTTTCTGTACGGATTTTTTATTATTATTGAAAATGAACGACAACAGTCGTAAAACAAATAAACAATAAGGAATATAAACAAGAAATTTTTTGGTTACATTATATATGGTACGTGCTACACTGAAAAGAAAATACTTGAGTATTTATTTGTAAAATACAAAAAGTTTATTTCTATAAAATAAAACTTATTTTCGTAAAAATTAATCTTCATATCCTATAAATAAATTTTCAAGTATTTTTTTCAATATACACGAACATTTACAAAACTCAGGTACAATCTCGACAACTCTCTGCCGTAACGCATTAATTAAACATCCGCAACGATCGGTGACGAACCGCGCTGTTGTTTGACCTCGGTGGCCTGAAAAAAATGCCGGGGCAATGTCGGGGCTGCGAGACGCGACGGCGTCGCCGTCGGTTCGACTCTCTCGGGACACGCGCTGCCGCCGCAAGGGAGGGCGCGGGAATCGCGACCGTCTAATATGCGGCACAGTGAAAATGCACGTGCGCGAGTGCAAGACTCGCGCGTTCAAAGAATCCATCTCGGCGATTCCTAATGGAAAATCCGCGCGGCGAGCAACAAAAGTGGCGGCTTTCGCGTTTCGCGGCACGAAAACCCCAGGCGAGCTCGCTCGCTCACGAGAAGCGCACAACACGAAGGGGAGAGACTCGACGACGTAGGCCGCTTGCCAAAAATCCTATCGCAGGCGGAATATTCGACGAGCCTCGTCGACGGTACTTTCGCCGCTGCGTCCGTCCGTTCGCTCGCTCGCCCGCTCGCGCAAACGCGCGAACAGCGCGAAAGTATTGTCGAGCGAGGTATTGTGCAGGTTTGTACTCCGACGGAGTGCTCGACGTTGGATTATTTATTTCGGGAAGGAGAACTCCTCCGTCCGAACAATTCGCGGTATTCACGGCGGGATATTTGCGGAATAAACATTAATGGTATCGATCCCGGATGCGATTTTGCATAATAAGACTATCTCGTATTCCGCGCGACGTTTAAGTAGCCGTCGGGAGGTTGGCGCACGCCGACGGGCTCGGGAGATCTACGGCGGATGAATGGCGGACGCGCCACGACGCTTCGGGATTCAATAAAATCGCCTGAACTTCCGAAATAGACTACGACGTGTATTTCTGTCGTCGCGATGAACGAACGAAGGCGCGCGCGCGCGCGCAATCGTTACACGTGGAACTGCTTCATCACTTTCGCACGGACGATAGCTGCGGAACACGACGTGTACACGCATACTCCATCAGCTGATTCGATCCACGAAAATCGTGGAACATGTTATTTGCGCGGACCGACTGAGTCAATTATGTTGAATTAATTACGACATCGATACATGGCGCGAGGGATCCACGGCACATTTCGGGCAATATGGGTAAAATATAACCGTATGCACAGATAATATGTACTTCGCATATACTCGCCAGAATTTGCAGCTGTACCGTTGCATCGCCGTGTTATCGAACGCGTAAACACGATAGGGGATCCGCGATATTGTTATTCTTCCTGCTGTCCATCGCTGTCTGCTCGCCCGAGTCAGAATTGATCCCACTTTCGATTCTACCCATTCTTTCGATTCTACTCAATATTTCATTTAACGCCAACTTTGACACTCTGAACTGTCTGTGTCAGTCTCTTTTCATTCCATTTAGCCCGGTGGTTTTGCTATAAAGTTACCTCATTAGAACTTGCAGGTTGCATTTTGTGCGTTTTCTGCTATTTAGAGATAAGTAGAAGTTTAATTTTCAAGTATACACACTGAGGGAAAAAATATCTGGAAATAGAAAGTATTTATTCAGTGGGTACTGATAACATATTTACTCTTAAATAGATCAGATTCTTTTGCTTAAATAGAATAAAAAATTGCTTCCATGAAAAACAATGGTGTTTTAGAAAAATATTTGTTTTTTCATTTGAGAGAAAATTTTTCTCAAGGTAAAAATATGTATGTAAGTACCAGGAAGTAGGTATTAGTACCCATCAAATATTTCTTATCTTTTAGATATCTTTTCTCTCAGAATCGATTTTACAATAATATTTTAATCTTAGATTTAATTTTAAACTTTGTTTTAATGAATCAAACACATTGTTAGAGCAGAGTTTAAACTAAAATCCAAGTTTAAACTATTTCAATACAAAATCTCGTCTCTGAGTCTATTAATACACTGATCTTTCAGAATACATAGACGTTAGAAAGTCGAAAGTAGCAAAAAGTAAAATTTCGACTCGGGTTGTAAAGCAAAATTTGTGAATCTACAAAAAGACACTTTCAAAATCGCAATGCTCCAGTATCGTTGCCTTGATTCCCTTCTTTCTCTCTCTCTCTCTCTCTCTCTCTCTCTCTCTCTCTCTCTTGCTTTCTGGAACGATACTTCGTAAGGCAAGGAACGTCTGGGAGTGGATTAAATTAACGATGCGGTCCTTTCGCGGGAGGACATTAGAAAGTACTATTAGGAAGCTTGGGAGAACGCATGAACGAGCGACGCTGAATCGAAATTTTTTTTCCCCCGGAAAATAAGTCCAGAGAGTGGAGTGTAATAAATCTTACTTTCGTGTTTACCGGCGCTCGCGCCCAGACCGGGGACTGGGAAATTATTGCGGTAGCGAGTCACCTTCTCGTACCGCAATGCCAGACGGTACCACACATTGGATTATCTATCATCCTTCTTTTTCCTCCTCACCTCATGTCAGCATTAAGACGGAATTACTCGGATGCTTCATTACACGTGGCAGCGGTGAGGATTTTTGCAAATCAGCGAGCTTCCTAATGTCCGCCCCCGTACCTAAAACTGCGACGCCGCCGTGCTGACCGATCGGGAAAGGGATCGGCTATGACGAGACAAATAGCCAATTTCGCGACTCGCCCGCGAAATACAGTTTTCATCCGTGGACGAACGATGCGCGCGGCTAAGAGCGGGCAAGATAAGTGGGTCACCGCGAAGGATACAATGTAAAAGAGATTAATGACGCGAGCACGCGGCGAGGGACGCGGAAGAATAAATAAGCAATAAGTTTATAGCGAGTTCTCTCTCTCTCTCTCTCTCTCTCTCTCTCTCTCTCTCTCTCTCTCTCTCGCCACGAGTTCGCTCACTTGTTCTTTTCACGGGCAAGCGGTTTTCGATGAGCGTCACGATAACTTGCTCCGCGTAGAAACCGATGGCGACACGGCGCAAGTATTTCTCGTTAGACGACTATTAGCGACTCCACGACGATAAGTAGAGATATCTACTTATCCTTGACGCGCGGACAAACGTGAATAGTCTCGGCGCTGCGACACGCCGTGCCTAGATCAGATTAGAGGAGTGAACGTCGGGCGGCAATAGGATAATGGAATGGAATGAGAAACCAGAGCCGTGAAGAGCTGTTCGTGACGTGACACACCCTTGCTACAGGGGTGCGACCGGGGGTTGCCGATGAAACGAGGTCAATTAGTAAAAAAACAGGATTCACATGAAACTCGAAAGCCGAGGTGGAAATCGCCTGTTTGCGGAACTCGCCTCGCGTCACGTCCCTTACACATTTTCGCGAGAACTGTCAAAAGCGACCGGGAATTCCGCTTCGTCCAATTCTTCGGGCCTTCTCCGACGTGCGGACGTGCGTGTAGATGCGCGCGCGTGTGTGTGTGCGTTTTGTATTTGAATGTCCTCTTACTGAATATTCATGAGATGACAACCGAGAAGGATTTAATACGTCCCTGTGATTGGATGCCGATGCGTATTTATCGGCGATACGTGGCCCGATACGTCAATCTGTCAGGCGCGCGGAACAACGTCGAAGTGACGTTACGTACGATACAGCTATTGACTTCTGGAATCGAGGAATGATATTTCGCAAGTACCCCTCGGCTGGCGCGCCCGTCAATCAATGCGAATCGTTGTACGCCGATATATTCGCGGACAGCACGCTCTCTCGCAGACTCACATTCTAAGAATGCCAGCCGTGCAGCGCGGGCACGACAATCCCCCGATTAAGGCCGCGTCTTAGAACGCGCTTATTATCGGAGAACGTCGCGAGCTCGAAGATGGAAACTACCAGTGGACGATCACGACGTCAAAAATGAAATCGGACATGCGACGCAGGATCTCTCCCGGCGGAGCATCGCCGTTTTCCGCCGCGGGGAATAATCCGCGCCGCATTTGAATGAGAAAGGAAAGTGAAGATCAAAAACGCGCGATAGCAAAGTCCTGTTAAAAAGCGTAGACGCGGAGCAGAAAAATGACTAGGCGGAATTCTGCGTTCACTTGGCGAGACGAGGCAAGAGGAGAGGCGAGGCGAGGCGAAAAGATCCGCCCGAGAGAGTATCCTAACCGGTTCAGGGAGTTAAGCTAATCACGGAGTCAAGTACGCGCGGCTTTTCACGAGAGTTTTCCCACGACGATTATGCGAATGCTCTTTCTCCTTTCACCTCCCCTCCCACCCTCCTCTCTCTTTCTCTCTCTCTCTGTCTGTCTCTCAGGCCGCTTAACCGGAGCCGAAGTCGTCATATTTCTTCGTTCGTTGCCTCCGACTTTCCGCAAAGTGAACTTTTACTCTTCTTCGCAAACTGTTCCGCCGGAAACTGAATCAAACTTGAACGTGGCGGGTACGCGCGCGCGAGTAATTTGATTTGCGCGTACCGTCGATTCCACCCGCGCGTCTCGGGGAGGGACGGGGGAGGAGGATCGACGAAAAATCATCGACAACAGGTGTCACTTCTTCCACCGGAAGGGAGTTCCGCGACGTTTCGGCGACCCGGTATTATCCGGATTCTCCCGGTCTAATGCGCCGTTACGACCGGGACACGCACGCGATGCATAATGCAACAGCCGCGGCCGTGTCGCGCGGGCGCGTCTACGGCTTAATGTCTCGTCCGTGTCGTGCCGGCGTTCACCAGCGCGCGACGAACGTGTCGTGTGACTGCGCGCGGGTGGTGTGCGTGTGCCACCTTCCCCTCTCCTCCCCGCCATATCGCATTCTCACGTATTAATGATTAACTCGGCGAGCTGCTCGAGTATGCCTAATTCGATTATTAATCTTCGTTGCGGGCCATCGCGAATTGTGTATGTTGCGTTTGTTGGGGACGCGCGATGTGAAATCCTGCGAATCGCGCGAGACCCAAAGTGCCACTCTCGTGTGATGATAGGGGAGACCGGGGCTGTATGGTCTCAGGGATATGTTGCTCATGTGCTTCTTTTTTTTTTTTTTTTAGTATTTATTCGCAGAGAAATGGTGGGTACAAAATTGCGAAATGGTCCTTTTAGAACACACTTTTCCATGAGTTTCGTTAAAATCAGAATAATATTTTCAGTTAAGGAAAAAACTAACTTTTGGTAATAGCAAAGTAAATTTTCGAGCCTCTCAAAATTTTGCATCAAAATATTCTCCATTGAAACTGAAGAAAATTAAGCAATGCGTTACTGGCTAAAAATTTCTTGCAAGTACAGGATATATAGTTTTTGGTAGTAAATGCAATTTTCATTCATAAAATGATTGAAATGGAGCACATGGGCGGACGAAGTAAAGTTGGCCTATAATTAAGGATCGGCAGGGGGGCTGTGGAGACCTCTCGCAGAGACTCTGGAATTACTATATCAAGATACATATTTTATACGTGACCTTCTTACTCTGCGCTACGGGCAATTGAACCCGATTCCAGAGAAAGATGGCCACGTTGCTGCATGTTCGTATTTCAATTATTACAAAACAAAATATATAGTTAACAAGATCGAGACCGACATTAATGTATAAAAGAAGGTTATCTCTATCATATTTATACAGTTAGTCACAATAATTAGTTGCCTGAAAAGTTAAAACTTCAAAATTCTAAAATATAGAGCACCTCTCCTTATCATTTCGCGCGCGCTAATAAAAATGCATGCGCGTCGACATCAAGGCGGAATTAACAATCAATAAATCTATTCGTTGATAAAATTTAACTTGTAACTAATTCTCTCTTTCTCTCTCTCTCCCTCTTTCTTTCTCTCTCTCTTTCTCTCTCAAGATAGACATATATCTTTTCGTCACGTTTTGACGACAATCTGAAAATCTCGCATAGAGCCATGCATAACAAATATTTATGAAAGTCTGTAAATTTTAGCGCGCACATGTGGTACAACTGAATGAGGTAGTAAAGCTCGCATGCCAACTCTCGTGGGAATCTGGGGCGGCACCTCTCGCGGCTTGGAACACGAGTTGTATCTCGCAGAGAACGTCGGAATGTACTCATCGCTAATGTAACACGCGCGACGAAAGAAATTCGAAATCTCCGCTGCACCGATGACGCGTTTAACGCACCGATGATAAACTACCAGGCAGTTTAGATTCACCAGATTAAACAAATATTTAATTCAATTTTGAATATAATATTAGAGATATAAAAGAGAGAGAGAGAGAGAGAGAGAGAGAGAGAGAGAGAGAGAGATGCAGCTGTGATTCCTTATAATACCGTGTAAACCAACCAACCGTCAGCCAACAGTCAGCTGTCCTACAGGAAGACTCGACGGGAAGACGCAAATGAGGCAGGAAGACGCAAAGGAACGGTACGCAAATTGCAAAAAAATAAGAAACTTATCGGGAGGAGAAGACGCGAAGTCCGATTGCGCAAAGGATTCGTTCGCGAGGAAACTTATGTAGAAAAGTTATGGCGAAAAATTTAGCGCTCATGAGACGACTCCAACGACTCGTGAAAGTCAAGTTGACGGTCGCATGCCACGACGAAAATGTAAGCGCCTCGCGGAAACCGTTGCGGTCGGTCTCGCGCTTGAGTTGCCCGGCCGCGCTTTAAAGAAATGAAACTTTTCTGTTAGGTGGCCTCGTCCTCTCGCTGTGCAAGAAACAAACAAGCGCGCGTAGGGCAAGACGCAAGACGCAAGAGTAACGCCCACTTGCTGGTCAATCAGCCGCTATTTAAAGTATTCGCCGACTGTCAACGCGTCGTCGATACAACGCTTGAGAGATTACGTAATTCTCTCCTTGAGAGCATGAATATCTGACTCTGGAGGATTAAATAACGGATAACGAAAATCTCACGCGGGTGGCTAAGATTAGATAATAACAGAGCCGCTTTATATTTGGAACGTCGTGCATGTAACGTTCTAACTATGCCGGAGCCTTGGATCTTATCTGAAAATAGAGATGATTGAGGTGCATCGAAAAAACACACCTAAATTATAGCCGTGTAATTTCTCAAAATATACGCGAACCACATGCGCTCTTCTCGGTATTTCCATATCGAGTATATTTAACGTGCTGTCAGTTGATGAATGTCGTATTCGCAATATTCACGATATTCTCTGGTGCTGTGTCACGCTAAATATGATTGTCCATTTTTAAAAGATTTGTTCGTTTTTATGCACTGAGAAAAAAGAGTGTTTGTGATTGCAATCGCATAACGAAGGTTAAACTTAATCTGCAATGTGTTCTTTACTTCCTGTTTCTTGTTCTCTGTCTTTCTCTGGCTTAAGACTTAAGCTTAATCTACAATGTGCTCTTTGTGACTTGTTTTATTACTTTTGTCTTTTGTTTCTTGTCTTCTTGTCGTCTAAAACATCGTCGTGTACATTCGCGGTTGGAAAAATTATCTGTTTTTTCTCTTGTAAGTTGCGAAACTTATCCGTCTCCAATGAGAGAGCTCCTTAATAAATTCTTAAGAAATTGCCATTTGATGGCAATCATATTTGGCTCCTTAAGAAATTCTCCCATTAGATAAGAGAAGGATAGATTTCCAAACTTATACAAAAAAAACCAAACAACGAGCGTACAATTTGTTTTTTTTTTTTGTCAAAAGTATCGCTTCGCGTGGACCAATCAGAATAGATCGTTCTGGTTGGGTAACAGGCACAACTTCATTTAATTTCATTGATTTCGTGATGCCTCGTGTGTTTCCTGTTATTGTCGCTTCGAGATAAAAGTTGACGAGCTCTAGAAAGGACAAGAGACACGTGAGAAGTGACACGATCGTCGATAAAACAGTACATCAAGAAACAAAGATGCAAGAGATAAAAAGCAGAAAACAGGAAGCACATTGTATATCAAGCTTTATAATCGAGAATCATTTTCGCAGTGAATGTTACTACGGTATCAGTAATAACCTTATGTACGCCAGTCACTGCTGCTACTCTTTTGTTGGATCAGATAGAGGGATATAGTAGGCGACGGTAATAACTATAATTTCAGTAACCTTGACCATTCCTTTTCTGTCAGTGCAACCCGACAATTCCAACGACGTCTATTCACGGCTTCTCGTTATCGACAATGCCATTTGACGTTTCTAGCGGATAAGATCGGAATGGCTTCAATTTACAGGAGTCTCTCTCACGTAGACGGAGATTTTCGACGAGACTTTTTTCGACGAGACTTTTTTTCGACGAGACTTGTTCGCTTAATTATTACAGCGGTAATTGATTTCGTGAGGCGCTAACTGACGCGCGCGCGTTTCTAAGCCGACCTACCGATTCACAGCGCGACTCATTATTCCCAAGCATTCTACATGTATATTGACAAGCGTTCGGGCCATAACTTCAACACGATGCAAAGAGCACGAGCCTTGACCCACTAATTGAACGACAAGTGTCAATTTTAATTCAGCGGCTCCACACGTGCGTCCCTCCGCACTTACGCTTCGCTCACTGTGTGTGCGCGCGCGCGACTGTTGCGATAATTGAGAGTGAGAGAAAAAGAAAAAAAGATGAATGATGTATTATTTATTTTTCACATCATTTGTTCGAACATCGAGGATATTGAAGGCGCTTAACCTTTGCCTCGGCATCGGAATCAAGGATCTCGATGTGTGCGCGAGAGCGGATAAGAGAAACGCAGGGAGCGAGAGATGTTATTGATAGGTTCTTCTTCACACGCCACAAAAAAGAAAAAAGAAGTTATACGCTAAAAATTTGCCTCTTCCCTTTCGGACGAAAGAGCGCGACAATTCTCTCGTAGTTTCACTTATGTGTACACTGATAGAAAAAAAATATCTAGAGCGATTGTTTGTTCTATTCAAAATGAAAGAGAATTTAGATTTACGCGAATATGTTACTAGTACACCCGCGGGGCGAATAAAGATCCTTTATTTTTTTCTCTCGGCGCATTCGAAAAAATTCGCAACGCGAGAGAATCGCGGAGGAAACCGACGATATAAAATCGGCCCTCTCGAAGACCGACAGATTTTGTTTCTCCATTCCGTGATTTACGCGGCATGGACGCGGTATACGCGCGATATGAAACGAGTTTTGTCGCGCGAGCGGAGTAGAAAATCAAGTGCAACACACGTTGAATTAGTATCCCTCCTGACAATGGCCGAGTCTATCCGGTTTTATCGCGTTCACGTTCGATGAATCGTTCTGGCGATATATTTTGTTAAGCCGCGCTAACGCGATTACTTTTCGGGTCGCGGGCGTAGCCATCGAACGGTCACTATCGGCGATCTGCATTATTAACGTCGATACATCATGGCCGTGGTCCATAATCCCGATAATGATGAGAATCAATAAGTGGCGGTTAGTAGGTCGGAGACGAAGCACGTGGTACGCGGTAAAGCGAGAGCTGATAAACGGAAAATACGACCTCGTTAAAGTAACATTAATAACGTCCGAGCCCGGATTATACGCAGAGTTCGGTTGCAAAAAAAGAGAGAGAGAAAAGAGAGAGATGGAGAAAAGGGATTGCAAGAGAGAGAGAGAGAGAGAGAGAAAAGGGAAGAGTGAGAAAGCAAAGGGCAAGAGAGTAGGAGGAGGGAAAGAATGAGGAAAGAGAGAGAGAAAGGAATTCGTTGCGTTTCACCCGAAACGTAATCCTATGTCGCTGCACCCTGGTTGCATCATCGGATACTGACGCAGGAAAGTAATTAACTCACAACTCTCTGAGTACCGATTAAAACGCGCCGAGTTCGAGAAGGAGAGTCGCGCGAGCGAGCGTTCTCGCGCCGCGCCGTTTATCTTGGACTTATTCGTGAACCGCGTTCGACGTGGAGAGAACGTAGAGATTCGAGACTTCTCTGTTATTATTCGCGTCGGGACAAATCGGCGCGGCTGAGCAAATTCGGCCGAACTCGCTCGGCACTCGTGCATAAATTAATACAGCAAAGTTAGCAATACCAAGAAACCAACTGCGGCCTAGAGAGTAAAATTCCCCTTAGGACACGTGCCTAATCCCGGACATTCTTGTTGTCTCTTGGTCTTTAAATGCGAATATTTAAACTTTCAACTGCAGAATATATGCATATATTCGATATGTGTATACATAAAGTTTATGTTCAAAGTTCAAATATTCGTCGTACTTGAAAGATCACAACAATAAGAGTATATCCACGATTAGATTATGCGTCCAAGCATTGGTACTTTAACCTTACCTCGCGCGTTGTAGCAAATGACGCGAATGACACGTGAAGAGCCGAACGACTGCCAACGAAAATAGATAATAACGGCGTTACATCCCGCTGTAACAATAATACACATCATTGCGCGTTCGCGTGACCGATAGGCGGCGAAAAATAGCGAGTTCCGCCGCATTGCGGCGAGCTTATATGCATACATTGCATCGATGTGGCGGTAACGAGCGTTTAGGAGTCCATCGCAACTGACCGCGACGTTGCGGAAATGGAAGAGTACGTCTCCGAAATTGCATTTATCGTGTATATAAAGCGAATTCAACGGGACGTGACTGTGAATGTGCGATGATCGCGCGCGCATATATGTGTTCATGGGTGTCAAATCGAACGTGTGCCAGTGCGTGTCCGTGTACAACTGCCTGCGAAATGGTAATGCGAGAGCGTAGTTTCGCGGAGTCGCATCCGCGGAGTAGAGAGTTGCCGGCGCGACACATTCTCGTCATTCCTGCCGGGAATATCGCGTATCGCAGCATCGTCTAATGCCCCATTGTTTCTCTCTCCCTCTGTCACACTGTTTTTTCAATTGTCTAATTTTTTCTTTTTATTTTTATTATATAAACTTACACACACACACACACATACACACACATATATATACAGGATGTCTCACACTCTCCTCCGGGAATTTTGTGGGGACGTAGAACAGGTTGAGGTGAACATAAAAGTCCTATACCGTTTTGCGATATTCGCAATAATTATCGAGACATTAATTGTAGAAAATTTGTGAATGATCATGCAGGATATGGTAAATGAGTTATAATAGCGACGACTGCCGTCGTGTGCTTATACTTTAAGTCAAATTGAACAAAAGAGTCCTCTACCATTTTGCAAATAATCACATAGATTTTTAATTAATTAAAAAAAAATGAGTGCATTATCACGCAAAATCGTGCAATAATCTTCTTTAATTAATAATTAAAAATTTATGTGATTATTTGGAAAATGGTAGAAGACTTTTTTGTTCAATTTGACCTAAAGTATAAGTACACGACGGGAGTCGTCGCTGCTATAACTCATTTACCATATTCTGCATGATCATTCACAAATTTTCTACAATTAATATCTCGATAATTATTGCGAATATCGCAAAACAGTATAGGACTTTTATGTTCACCTTAACCTGTTCTACGTCCCCACAAAATGCCCGGAGGAGAGTGTGAGACACCCTATATATGTGTATATATATATATATATATGTGTGTGTGTGTGTGTGTGTGTGTGTGTGTGTGTGTGTGTGTGTGTGTGTGTGTGTGTGTGTGTGTGTGTGTGTGTGTGTGTGTGTGTGTGTGTGTGTGTGTGTGTGTGTGTGTGTGTGTGTGTGTGTGTGTGTGTGTGTGTGTGTGTGTGTGTGTGTGTGTGTGTGTGTGTGTGTGTGTGTGTGTGTGTGTGTGTGTGTGTGTGTGTGTGTGTGTGTGTGTGTGTGTGTGTGTGTGTGTGTGTGTGTGTGTGTGTGTGTGTGTGTGTGTGTGTGTGTGTGTGTGTGTGTGTGTGTGTGTGTGTGTGTGTGTGTGTGTGTGTGTGTGTGTGTGTGTGTGTGTGTGTGTGTGTGTGTGTGTGTGTGTGTGTGTGTGTGTGTGTGTGTGTGTGTGTGTGTGTGTGTGTGTGTGTGTGTGTGTGTGTGTGTGTGTGTGTGTGTGTGTGTGTGTGTGTGTGTGTGTGTGTGTGTGTGTGTGTGTGTGTGTGTATTTTATAATGTTTTGTAACACTTCATGTGTGTACTTGAGAGGACAATGTGCCAGAGTGCATAATAAATGAAGCTCTATCTGTCTATCTGTTCGCCTGTCTCTTTTTCTCTGTACCTGTTTTCGGCAAGCCGTGTAAATATCAATCCAAAGCGACCCAGATGCCGAGGAGCCGACGGATTGAGAGAAGAGTTGCCGAATGCCGTACCGGTCTCCAAAATCGTACCACATCGATCATACGTGGTCTATTTTACGATATGACACCTGTGCAACACACGACCAAACCGGCAGTCGTCGTAAGTGTATACAGAATATTGGTACAGAATATCCTGATTTTTTAAATGTCTGTGTAGCATGAAATAAAATATAACTTGCATAATTTACGGTTTATACTTCTTATTGTTCGTTTATTTTTCATTTTTTGCGTGTTGTTTATATTCAGTAGCAATAATAGAGATTGATGAGGTACGATGAGGTACGTTGAGGTACGATTTCGGCAACTCTCCCTTGTGTCCTCCGCGCGTGCGCGTACTGAGTGAATTCGACGAAACAAGTCGGGAGCGAGATGCGACTAATAATCGCGGTTGCTAATCGCGATTTACGTTGTGGATTAAACGGTCCACGCGTATATTTTGCTTTATCAATTTCGCTCGGTCCTCCCAGAGAGGATTGTTTACGCGTCGGCTTTATTGGACGCTCGAGCGAGCCGGCCATTCGGGCCAAAGCGGGCGGAAGCGAACGATCGATCGATCGCTCGCTCGTCGATCTGCCTGCGCTGCATTACGATTATGACAAGCGTTACGCAACGAGGAACTCGTACGCGTAATGATACACGCGCAATTTCCATGTAATTTCCGATGTCCGTGTTGCACTTCCTAATTACAGAGTGCAGAGAAAAAAGCACCAATAGCGACTTATTACGTGTGTAATCGTTGCCGTTGATACGATCCCGCCGGGGATGGGTAATTCAATTAAGTGAAACCGCCGCGTTGCACTCGTTACACTTAATCGTACAAGTGTCGTTGCTGGAGCTTTGTTCGTTTGTTCGTTCGTTCGTTACTCGAAATCGTTACACATCGCATATGTTTAAGCGGATTTGCTCGGCTGCGGCAGATAAACCGACGTCACATTTTCGGTCCGTTTGTACATCACTGCAAATTGAAAGAGACAGCGGCTTTGACAAGGTTAAAGCGCACGGTTGCAATCGAAAAAAAAAACGGCCGATTAGCTCGACCGTGCAGCTCGATGTAATTACATTCGCGTTTTCGATATTTCATTCATCATTTGCTCGATGCTCGCCGTTACCACCAAGGTAATACGCGCACAAATAACGCGAAATGCTAATTTAACGTCGCCGCAAAAATGCGGTTCTCGTCGCGCCGTTAAGTCCGCCGATGCAACTCCGGCGGATTGTCGTCGTCGTACGAGCGCGCGCGCGCGATGAATTATTGCCGTGTCTGAAAAATTGTCGCGCAGCTTTGCGCGATACTCTTCTTCCTCTCTCTCTCTCTATCGCGTTGTATCTTTTGAATCGTATGGCGCGATAAACAAGCGCGTGCTCGAACGCACCGTTTGAACGTCGGCACACTAAGAATCCAGATGTTATTTTTAAACGCGCAAGCGTGTAACTTGGCTGAAGCTCTTTTGACACGTTTCATTGCCGTTTCGAGTCACGTCACTTAGCACGCTTAAGGGAGAGGCGTAAATTATAATTGAATACGTTTGACCATGTTAAATTGACGCGCCTTAAGATGGTAGGAGACGTGCGAAAAGATCCAGTCAAGATGACACACTTGCAGGGTCTGCAATGCCGCAGCTGGGGAATTATCGACGGTCCACGCCGATCGGATGTCGTCTCTGCGAATCTTCTTGATACCGCAATGCCTGACAATCAACGTCGCAAATCGTGCGAGTGTTAAACTCGATCCGGACCGTACGCGTTCCAAAATACAACTACGAGCGGCATCCGAGCGAGCACCATTCGAATTCTCGTTTCCGCGAGGGGGAGATGATAGAGAGAGGAGGAAGAGAAGAAGGGCAGAGAGAGAGAGAGAGAGAGAGAGAGAGAGAGAGAGAGAGAGAATTGCACCTCGGTAGAGCCTGCGATTCCTCTCGCGCGCGATCATCACGATCGCGATAGGCAAAATCCGCGGAGGAGAGCGCGTTGGCGCGCCACGTGCGTCGCGTCGGCGCGATCGACGCCGATACTCCGTTTCCGGCGCCGACCCGGCCAGCATCCGCGGCCGCAATAGCGCACTGGAGATACCGGGCTGCCATCAACATTCCTTTGCCTCGCTTCCGCGATATTCAATACGCGTTCCATCGCCTGACCTCGAAAACCCCGTTCCTCTCTAGCGCGCGTGGCCTCTCTCTCGCGCTTCTCTATTCACGCGAGAGAACCGGCGACATCATCGTCGTCGTCGTCGTCGTCGTCGTCGTCGTCGTCGTTGTTCGCCGTCCTCGTAGTCGTCGTTTTCTCACCCACTCCCATGCCGACAAAAGGTCGATCGAATAGCGCGCGGCGAAATAGCGGGAACTATCGAGAGTCGTTCATCGAGAGAAAGAGCGACAACTCTCAACGAAGATGAAGAGAGCACAGTGGTGGTAGAGGGAGGAGTGAGAGGGGACGAGGAGAAGGGAGAGAGAGACGCTGATGACCAGCTGTCCGAGAAGTTCATTCGCGACTCGAACGTGCGAAATGCTCGAAACCTACCGCCTGTCGCGTTTGCTCGACTCTGTTAAGTGTTTATAATACCGAGGCGTCCGCCCTTTCCTGCGCTCTCTCATGTACAGAGCCCGATGAAATCCCGAGTATAACGCGACTACAATTGGAAAGTTGCACACAATGGATATGCGTATGTACTCGCGACGGGCCCATCGATGTCAAAGAATCGAACGGGCTGGCACCAACGACAATCTGACATTTCTTACAGGTGTCACCGATGCCGACTGGCGGCGTACTTTCTCCCCCCTCCTCCTCTCTTTCTCTCTTGTCTGAGAATAATACATACACTCTCTAAAGTATACAATCGATGTATTCTTCACGGAAATGTGCTATACACTGAGAACAAATGTTTGGTCTTTGTAACTATAATTACATGGGGAAATTGCTATAAATGTATATATAGCTATAAATATATTATGAAAACCAATGAATATTCTCTGATTATCGGTAACATACTCCTTCGACTGATTCAATCAGATTCAATCAGAAATATTTTCACAATTCACTTGAAGAGAGTACCGCACGGAAAAGAAAAGTTAGCTGCAAGAATCTGCGCGTGGTAGCTAAAATAAAATTCGCTGGTAAGCTGAAATAGATCTCTAGTTGTAACGTATGGACACCTAAAAGTGTAGCTGCCAGTAGGCATATTTTTAGCTGTGAGACCGTGTAGCAATAGCAACAATAGCAAAAGAGAATTCGAGTTAGCGATCGCGATCGCGGCTACAAATATTCACTTTACATGCAATTAACCGCAATTAACCGCGACTGTGAGATCTTTCTTTCCCTGCGATCTGTCGTTATTTTAAGCGTATCTCTGTCACGAACACGTTCTTCTCTCGAAACTACACCACGAAGAGCCGCAAACTTCGCCTCCACTCCCCGCACGTAACACGGCCGTACCGTCGCGCGTAATTGTACCGCCACGAGATTACGTGTGCGCGCAGCTTTCAATGGCGAACGACATCGAGAGAATTGGCCGAGCGGATAAGGCGATAGACCAAAAGTGTCGGGGCGGCGTGTACGAAATGTCGATAGCAGTGCCGACGAAGCGTCTAGAAAAGAAAAGGACCGTCGGACGTGCGTCCGTGAAGAGAGCACCAGACACACACGTGGATGCTGCTAGATGTCCTCTCGAGGGTGGAGGAGGAGGAGGAGGAGAGGGTTGGCTTTATCGCGACACTCGAATCAGACGAGGCAGTTTGTTGCGCGCGCGAATTTACCGCCGAGGCGGCGCGTTGACTGACTAACGTCAGTTCGCGAGATGATATCTCCATTGTCGGACGTGTCCGGCACGATGCGTAACGGTGACGGGGATAGACCTTACCCTCTCGTTAAATCCGCCACCTACGATTTATCCGTCCCTCTCGCAATCTCTCTCTTTTCCCTCTCGTTGCCATTTCACCTCCTCTCTCGATACGCTCTTCGCAAACGTTCTTCAGCATCGCCGATTCTCGCTTCACCTGCTGTCTGTCCCCCTTTCGTGACAGGACGAATCGCGCTGGTTACCCCGCCGGTGCCTTTGCCGTTAAATAAGTCGCTTTCTTGCATTTATCTTCGTACGACACGGTGGTACGCTGCGACGTTTACTTAACGCGATAAATCGGCCGGTATTAACCTTTAGCTCTCGCGCGAGCGGGTAGCAAATGATACGTTAGTGAGCGACGCGGTACAAATGTAGCGGCGCGATGCATTTTGTATGGGGCAGCGACGAGGAGAGAGCGGTAAAACGAGGTGCACATACATACACGTGTACACACATGTACACACGCGCGCGCACACACAGTCAATATGCCACGGTCTCTACAGCAGACTATCGTTCTCTCGCGATCAATATTAATACAGCTCCACTAATGAAGCTACTGTAGTTCTTACCTCGCTTATTCACGCGCGAATTGCGATACTGAATGTTTAATGAACAACCGTGAATTCTTTCTTCCTCGGGCCTTCGTCCGCCAACACCGACCGTTTCGATCCTCGCTCCGAGTTAAATCGCAATTCTACGACAAATCGGATCCTACACGCGGAGAGAATTTTATAGGGGAAATTACCATAACATTTTTTTTACCTAGGAACAAATCGGAAGTCTGCAGTAATTGATTATCCTCCAATCTCGTATATGTTACTTATATTTCAGAAGCTGTAATATGCTATTAAAAATTTTGCTGTGTTCCTTAGCAAAAGACTTTACTGACAGCTTATTTTTGCACTACTAAAAATTTGAAAAAAAATTTATATATACAAAAACTATAACATTTTTCCCCGTATAAACGAGAAAAAATGCTATTTATGCGGAGGAAAAGCTTGCAAGGAAAAAGCGGTATGAGCGATATTGAATTTAGTTGGCACAACTAGGTTTATGTATGGTCCAACCGCATCGTTTTTTTTCACGTGTAGATATGTTTCCAATATATTATTATCTATTCTAAAATACTCTACATAATCTCCAAATTATTTAGATAAATGGTAAAATAATAATATTTTTAAGATATATATATATATATATATTTTTTTTTTTTTTTTAATATATAGATCACAGATATATATATGCATACACAACACCCAAGCCCTACAATTGAATCAATAGAATTAATTAACAGTGGTTCGAATAAATCTTCTTGTTTCGATAACAACAATATTGAAACTAACACATCATATATTATTTTAATAGTTCGAATATATTAGTTTCAATAACACATTGTTATTGAATCCAGAAAATTTATTCTAGCTACTGTATGCGCTGTTGACCAATTTTACTGATTCAACAGTGTTTTTTTGTATGAATCACAAACATACCTACGGATTAAATCGCGAATCGAGTCAGTCACGTAGTAAGAGATACCGTTAGCGATTGACGGCTGAACGCCGTCGATTAATGGTGATCGATGCGGAAGGACGAAAAAGCGGGCCGGTGACGAAGATGACAAGTAGAGATGATGATCTCCATCGCCGATGCTATCGGCTGCTTCGAGCTGAGAAGACGAGAAACCAATTCTCTCGCACATAAGACGGCAGGCGGTAGCGCCTATCGCTCTTTTCGGTCGTTAGGTCTACTCTCGTCTACTCCGGTCTATCTGCCTCCTTTTTGTGCCTTCCCTCGATTTCATCCTATCCCATCCTGTCCCGTCCCGTTCCGTCCCGTGTCCCGGCCCTCGCGTCCTTTTCACTTCTGAAAACCGCCACTCGCCTAAGAGGGGAACTTTTCTCTCGTATCTCCCGCGACTGCCGTCGATTTAGAGAACTTCAAAGAATATACCGGAGGCTCTAACTGAATACCGCCAGATATTCTTATATACCGCGCGTATGTGCATGCACACATAGTTACCGCGATACGCGCGGTGCTTAACGGCATGCGCGATACTCGACGACGACGAGATCGACGAGCGATTCGATCAAAGTGCAGAATAGTCTACTTGGAAAAAGAAATAGGCAGACAAACACGGTCCCGTACGGATCTGTTTCGTGACGAGGGTACATCGCGGTGTGAGAGCGCCATCAATTTCGTGAAATTTCACGGACGACAGACAACGACCCATTCAAGTAGAAAAATTTCCAGGGAAAAACGGGTCACTAGCCAGAAAATGGCCGAAAATTAGGCGGGAAAACATGGTAATTAAAAATAAAGCTACAACTATTTTTTAAATTAATGTAGCTTTATTTGCATATATGAAAAAACTTTACCTCTTAAAACACGAATTTCATTTTTATATGGAATAACCTTTATATATATATATAAAATAAAATTTTGTCTATATATTTCCTATTAATCCTTTGCACGATCTGGATCAATTTTTGCAATTATTCTTCGAAAATTTGTGGAAAATATAGACTACCATAAAACCTGGATATCCACCCCTTCCCCCTCATTTCAATCCTTTGACATCCTTTGTGATAATTTTCATTTAGATATTTCAGATATAAAAAGCTGAGGTAACGCCGGGTAGAGTTAAAGTTAAATAATAAAATACAATATTTTACAATGTACAATCAAACAATGAACATTATTTGAGAACAATTTTAAAAAGTTTGCGTGGTTAGAAATTGGTCAGAAACTGATTATTGTTCAGTTAATAACGAAGCAAGCGTCGCGTAAACTGGCCAGAGAGAGAATGGCCAATAATAAAAATTCCTGACCAGTCTCTGGTTAGGAAGAGATCGCTCTTTCTAGGTCGGGGAAGCCGACAATGAGCGTAAATAGCGAAAAATCCGCTAATGAAGAGCGAGCTTCCCAGGTACTCGGCGGCCGACGTTTAAGTGACGCTCGCGAGCGGCAGTTTTAATTCGGATAGCGTGCGTCCCGCAGGATGATATCGCTCGTACGACTCGCTCGCTTCGGTCACATGCGCGCACATTTACATCGCCGATGATGGATCGTCGCGGCGTGACTGACAGAATGGTGTCTGCGAGGGAATCAGGTGTCAAGGCTGAGGTTTATTTATGCGAGTAGATCCGAGAGGCACTCGCGCGCCGACCAGTGCTTGGGGGATTCGTGCCCACCAGGTGTGTATGTGTGTGTGTGTGTTCGTGCGCGGACCTGTGTACGTGAGCGTGTGGACGTGTCACCGCATTTAATACGTGTGTACGCTTCTCCCGCGGTGTGGACTCTCTGGTATGAGCCTGTGTGTACGCACCGGCTTGCGCATTAAAGTCATTCAACGGATCGACCGCGCTTTCATCACGCGGAACTTTCGCGTTACGTTCCCCGCCACTGATCCCATCTACCCGCGCGACTCCTGGTGAAGCGACAGCCTGTGAAGTCATACCTTGCGACTTTGCGGCCTGCCCTTGTCTCTCGATATCTAATGAGCGAGCTCATTCGACAGAGTCGACAGACGTTTGGCTTATCTTGGCGCGGGAAGGATCGACGATACGACAAAACATTCGTCGGACGGATCCCCGCGGCGTATTTCCAAGTGTCGTTCTACGACACACGGGTAAATCGATTCGCGTGGAGGACAATAGCGGGGCGCACGAGTTCCGTTCTCTTTGACGCCTTGGTAATTTAATCGGTTTTAATCGGACCAACGAAGCGGCCAAGAATGTCGACAATTTCTCGGCTACGAGCGCGAATTGCTCATCAGCAAGCGCGATAATCAGGTTTTAAGCTCCTGGTCTAATTAATACTTGAGCCTTCAACGCGTAGCATTAACAGAGGCGTGCATGCGCGAAATTCTCTCTCCAATCTGAAACCCGCTATTTGTTAACGATTAATACTCTTACGTCGTTCATGTGGACATTTCGTAAAGAGTCGGAATTTTAACAATAGGAGCATTTACCGAATCGAAATTTTGATTCTACTTTCGAGCTTAATATTCCATTTAACACCTACTTTGATACTCTAAAGTCTATATCGACCTCTACTCATTCTGTTTAATCTACTTACACGGAGAGAATATTAATTCTTATAAATTCCTTTCATTTTCACTATGTTTTTAGTAGCGCAGAAATGAATCGTCGGCAAAAACTATCTCGCTGAGGAATATTGCAAGTTTTGCCAGAAAAATACCAAATATTTTAATAATAAAATTAGTTATTAAAATATAAATAATAAATAATAGCACATTTGAAAAAAAGAATAATAAATTGTTACAGAATGTCAGTCTATTCCTTAGTTAAAAATTTCTATGGTAATTTTTACTATGAAATTCTCTCCGTGTACTAATTTTGTCGAGAAGTATTCCTTGTCGCTTGCAAGTGGCGTTATGCACGTTTTCTGCCATTTAGAGGTACCAAGTAGGACTTCAGTTGCAAGTGTATTAAATATACACTGATTCTTCAGAATATACAGATGTCAGGGAGTTCGTGTCGAAAGAAGTTCAAATTTCGAGTCTGGCGTACACGCCTATCATAGAAACCTCATAGTCGATGTAAACTCGAGATGAATGAGCTGTTGTAATTGCATTCACGGCGGAAAGTACGGTGTGAACGCACACAAGAAGCAAATTCTTTTTGTTTCTTATCACACAATATGCGTACATTACGCGTACTATCAATAAGAAATATCTTGGTTGTGGCGCGAAATAATGAACGCACGTTTTTCACCATTTTAGTCGCCTCGAACGACTCTCCCTCTCTTCATCTCTCTCTCTTTTTCCCCGCCTCTCTCTCTCTCTCTCTCTCTCTCTCTCTCTTTCTTCTCCACTCGCGATAGTGGAATGAAACAAAACGCGTTCCGCGAAAAACTGTTCCCGCGACCTAATTACCGCGTCGGTTCGGTGAGCCTCCCACCGCTCGATTGTTGGCGTTTCATTTCCATGGAAATGATCTCGATCCGTCAGATTTTATTATTAATTGCCGAACGGATTATTACCCCCCGATATGGTCGGCTGCCCGATCGGATATTGCAATACACACTTTCCTTCTCGTGCGCCGCCTTGCGCGGAATTCTCGCGGAGAATTGTCATGCAAAGTGACGACAATTGATTTGCCGCCTTCGAGATGGTGGCGTCGGCGCGGGGCGCCACATGACAAAGTACCACAACTTCTCGTTCGCATTGAGAAAGCGCATCTGGCCGCCGCATCTGGGATTGACCTCTCGCTTCGGGAATAAAGAAGCCGCGCGCAGCCCGCTAAAGTAGTGCGCCTCATTCATCCCTTCTCCTCCCTCCTCCCCCTTTTCTTCACAACTCGGCTATCAATTAAGAATTTAATAAACGTCACGCCGCGAGGAGTAATCAAATATTTTAATGAGCCGGAAATGCAGCGATTTTCATTTTGCGCCGAAGCCGTTCGGATGCGGAGACGCGGGGCTGCAAAGTGTTAATTAATTGAATGCAAACGGAACGAGCGCGAGAACGAGTTTAAGATCGAAATCGGTCGCGTCTGACTCGCGGCAGAGGATTGCCGCGCTCTCTTTCTCTTTCTCTCTCTCTCTCTCTCTCTCTCTCTCTCTCTCTCTCTCTCTCTCTCTCTCTCTCTCTCTCTCTCTCTCTCTCTCTCTCTCTCTCTCTCTCTCTCTCTCTCTCTCTCTCTCTCTCTCTCTCTCTCTCTCTCTCTCTCTCTCTCTCTCTCTCTCTCTCTCTCTCTCTCTCTCTCTCTCTCTCTCTCTCTCTCTCTCTCTCTCTCTCTCTCTCTCTCTCTCTCTCTCTCTCTCTCTCTCTCTCTCTCTCTCTCTCTCTCTCTCTCTCTCTCTCTCTCTCTCTCTCTCTCTCTCTCTCTCTCTCTCTCTCTCTCTCTCTCTCTCTCTCTCTCTCTCTCTCTCTCTCTCTCTCTCTCTCTCTCTCTCTCTCTCTCTCTCTCTCTCTCTCTCTCTCTCTCTCTCTCTCTCTCTCTCTCTCTCTCTCTCTCTCTCTCTCTCTCTCTCTCTCTCTCTCTCTCTCTCTCTCTCTCTCTCTCTCTCTCTCTCTCTCTCTCTCTCTCTCTCTCTCTCTCTCTCTCTCTCTCTCTCTCTCTCTCTCTCTCTCTCTCTCTCTCTCTCTCTCTCTCTCTCTCTCTCTCTCTCTCTCTCTCTCTCTCTCTCTCTCTCTCTCTCTCTCTCTCTCTCTCTCTCTCTCTCTCTCTCTCTCTCTCTCTCTCTCTCTCTCTCTCTCTCTCTCTCTCTCTCTCTCTCTCTCTCTCTCTCTCTCTCTCTCTCTCTCTCTCTCTCTCTCTCTCTCTCTCTCTCTCTCTCTCTCTCTCTCTCTCTCTCTCTCTCTCTCTCTCTCTCTCTCTCCGGAAATAATAAAATACTTCGCACTGAACGCTCTAAAGCTAGAGAGCACAGATAAGATAGATAATAAACGTGAATGTTGTTGGAATGTGCTTACACGTCGGCTCGTATCGCAAATTAATCGACGCGACAGGCGCCTAGGTGCTCACCGGCAGCCATGTTGGATCGTGACGTCAGAAGCGAGGAACGACACGCTGAAAAATCTTGTTTGCAAGTGAACAGATATTTGAATAAAAGGGTAACACTTGAGATGGCCGGGGCATACTTGTAAAATACTCCGAAAACTATCCTTTTCTCTTGACCCAGTCAATAAATTAGCTGTGAGATTAATGTGGCGAAATCATGAGAGGGAAGGTACACCGAGAAAAAATATTTGAAAATTTATTGGTTAGGTAGAAAGATTATTTCTGTGAAATAAAATTTATTTCTGCAAGATAAAACGTGTCATTTTTCTGTGAAATCGATCTTATATATCTCACAAATAAATTTTCAAGTATTTTCTCTTAAATGCAGGTTAAAGAGAAAGATTGTGCATATCACGATGTTAATTTTACGATTATTTATCGGCTGTCAAGGAAAAGGAATCATTTCGAGAGCATTTTATACAAGTGTGTTCAAGCGGTCGTTCCTTCATACAAATATCATTTTATTTGAAAATGACGAAAATTTTGAGCATGCGTTTTATCATGCGATGATCTGATGTCATCAATCAAGAATCCCGCAACAACGGAAACCAGTTGGCCTAATGCATTCTGTAATTTTCTTTAATGTACGCGTTATACATCGTCGCGCAGATATAACACAGATAACAAAAAAGACGCGTAATATTTAACGACAATATCGTTGTTAAAAATTGCGGAATAAGCAAATACACTGAGAAAAAATATTTAATATTTGTAACTATGATCAAATAGAGAAATAATTACTATGAATGGTCAAGAAAATCATTTTCTTTTTTTCTTAATTAAATTCTAATATAATGTTAGTGATAATACGCATATTACTATTGTCATTTTGCTACAAAAAATATGGTCGGAGCACAAAATAACAGTCATTGTAATTGAATCAACCATTCTCTTTTCTCTCAGTGCAGGCGCTTTGAAAGCAAGAGAATTCCCATCGTTCTTGTTTTCGTTCTGTCTGCGAATGCGCATCCAATACTTTGCAAAACATCGGGCGTGTAACCACCATTGACCGCACGTGTTTCGGAAAACATGGTTTTCAAGTTTCAAAAAAGAAACACATTTTTGAGCGGCCGCGAAAGTAGCGGATGCACGTCGCCGCGTCCCGAGTAACGCGAAAATAAACCGATCGACCGTACCGGTCGAATCGCGACAAATAAGTTCTGGAGCGCGCTGCCGAAAGAGATGAAGAAGAAGAAGAAGAAGAAGAAGAAGAAGAACGGCATAGTTGGCTCGCAGTCGCATTCCGTCGTCCCGCATTCCACAGTCGCGATTTGCGATGGCATAATAATGGCGAGGAGTTTCCTCGCACTACGTTAGCGGGGCGAGCGCGTACCGAGTGATCGTGCGAAGCATGCCTGAGAGGAGTCGCCGGCATTTCACTTTCGTTCGCTTCGTCCGCGACGATCGACAATGCGTTTCTTTCTAATACGCGACGTGCGCGACGTGTAATTAAGACCGCAGGCGTTGACAGCGGCGGTGAATGCACGCGCGTTGAATGCTGAACGGGGAAACGCGAGCGCGCGCGTAAGTTCATGAAAACACGACCGAGACTGGAGGCCGATCGATCGGTGAGAAAAACGCGAAGGGCGAATACACGACACGCGAGTTGTGATCGATGAACGCGTAAAAAGCGAACGCGGGCTTTAGCGCCAGATTGCGCGAGAATCTATCCGGGTAATTTGTAAACTAAACTAATTGAGCTATGAGTGTGGCGTGCTATCGCATTACTGACGATAAATAATGCACGGGATCGGGAGTTTCCGGCGAAAATCTCCATTTGCTAAATTGTCCATTCGCTTTGCAGCGACTCGCAAAAATTATCAATCGAGTTTTGGCATGTGCAAAACGTCGTTTAACTAAACACGCGGTTCTACCGGATGTGATGCGTTTAATCATTAATTACTCTCGTGAGAAGCTAAGCCCTTCGTCGCGCGCCGAATTCAAGCAAGTTTCGCAAATAACGCGAACGTCCAATCTGCAAGTATTGCAAACGAGTGTGTGTGTGTGTTCACTTTAAAATGCAATAAATTTCAATGAGAACCCAGGGACGTGTAAATCAACGCACACGGCGCAGGGAAGGACACCTGATAGAATTTACATCTGACATTTATTGCGTGACTCTCGCGCTTGACCTTAACAAGAACGCGACGTGACCGCTAAAGGAACTGGGAGTACATGCAGAAAAATACGCATTGAAGTAAATGTTTCAAGTATCTCATGAGTTTGTGTAGATTCGGAAATCTGACACATAAGTTATCAAATGTATTCAAAATACATTCCGAATCCCAAGAAGTTATAATATTTCAATCGAGAATGTTAAGTCAAAGCAAAAATTTAATTTACTTACTACATAGAATAAAACTAATTTTCCTTTGATAGAATCTCTTAGTGTTCTTGTACAGAGAACAAATTCTCCTTTCGAGTACACGACAGTAAGCTATCCTAAAATCTGTGATGAGCATATTTTAAGACTATGTGATCAAGAAAGCATTCTTTGTTGAAAATAATCGTTATTTAAGAGAAGGAAAGCAAACTGCATGGAGGAAAGAATTTGGCTGTATCAACATGAAGTTTGATTGCAACGAACGAACAGTTTTAGTTCAAGGAAACAGGATTTCTGGTTCTTAGAATCAAATACGTATTCAGCTATGAAACCGGTGTAGTGACAACAGCAGCGAATTTTCAGTTGCAGTAACAAATACATCTTCAGCAAGCCATGATTAGCTGCGACAAAGGAACCTCTTCTTTTTCCCACGCGCTCAATATCAAACGCGAACGTTATGCGATAAAAATGGCCGGAGATGCGCAGCCAACGGCGTGTCACTGTCGAAACGAACGTAACTCTTAGTCGCGACCGTTTTGACAGAACGCGACGGAAGTCGCGAATTATGAGAGCGAGCCCGACAGAGGAGCACGCTCGGGCGATTTTATTGCGCGCCGCAAGTATTTTTGTTTCGCCCGACGGAATATATGCGCTTTCTAACTTACGCGCGTCCCGGCTGAATGGCACTCGCGACTGCTTCTTCCTCGAGCGAGCGTCTCGCGGGCGCGCCTTGACATCGCGAAACTTTTCGCATTTCCCTCCGCGGGCTCCTTTATCTTCCGCCGACTGCTCGCAATAAAACCCGCCGTCCCGATTCGTCGTCGCTCGTATGCACAAACGCGCGCATACGCTTTTCCCAAGTTCCAAGTTTCCAAGTCAGCGATTATATGCGACAAGCGTGGAAACGACCGTGCGATGGGAAACTTATTCGCGGGCCGGAGATAAAAAAACCGTCGAGTTGCCCGAATCGCTCATAAAAACACGACCCCAGGACGATAACAAGGTGCACATAAGGTATCGGTAACCTGCCGTTGTGGAAATTTAACCCTTTACTACTGGCGTAGTGGCGTAAAAGCAGGTGTAGCCAACTGCGAGCGTACAAGCGAACGAAGGAAGCGAGCGTACGGTCGAGCTCGTCGACTCGTAATCGAACCTCTTTGCGAAAAATCGATCACTGAAATGTCAGCAAGCGGTCCCGAGGATCTCGCGTTACTCTGTCCTTTCAGCGCTCGTCATTGCGTAAGGAACGAGTCTTACGGCTTTCCTACGATCCTCCGGATGCGATTTATGTGAAATCTCAAATGCGCCGATGCTGCTTGTGTCGTGCAAAAGAATCCTATCGTGGAGGAAATATCGTAGCAGAAATTACGTTAAAATTGTACTTCTATTTACAATATTTTCTACAAAGCTGAACTACACTGAAATTGTCGTAAAAATTATTGCATACACGGAAAAGACGGGTTGACTCGCACATAAATCTAGTTGCGCCAATCAGATTCAATAATAAAATATAAAACAACTAATTATGTGACCGCAGCGACCACAAAGCAATTGCTGCGTTATCGTTGCAGCATTAACGATATCTTATTGCTCCAGCCAGAGTATACCCGCACTGAAAAAATTATTTTTATGTTTGGAACTAAAATATTTGTATGTACGATCTGGTTGACATTACCATGTTTTTATTTGTGTCGAGCACATGTATTATTGAGAAAGCGAAACATACGTAGCGGCAATGAAATTTTTGGTTACCAAATTGCCAAACATTTGAGTGATCCTATTTTAATAAAATTTTGGCCCGGGACACCAAATTTTCGTCTTGACAACAAAATTCTTTTTTCAATACGTGGTAAATGTCACTCTAAGCGATTTATGGTTGACAGACCACACGTAATTACATTGCTGTAGTCGATATATCAAAATAACTAACAAGTATATCTACCCAAATATTATACTCCGATTCCTTTCTAATTTGGTATAAATGTAGAAGTACAAAAAATATTTAGGTCATATTTTTTCATTTTGAGTTTCACTTTAAGTTTCGCGGGCAGTTTATAGCTTTTTAATGTTCTCACTCCTATCATCTACAAATGCAACAAAAATGCATAAGAAATAAAATTGAATACAAGATATAGTTAATCATTTTAACAAAATCGGCATAGCTGAGACACGAACCATTCTAAATTTCTTTAGCCGAGATTCCAACCGTAATATTTGAAATCTATGCTAAATTAATAAAAAATGGTTCAAATCTCGGCTCAACCGAAATCCGGCAATTTTAATTAAAATTTTAACCAAGTCATCATAGCTGAAACACGAACTATTCTAATTTTTTTTAGCCGAGATTCTTACCAAAATATTTTAAATCTGTGCTAAATTAGTCAAAAATGGTTCGAATCTCGACCAGACTGAGAAATTATTTGTATAAATAATTTTTTTAAATTTTTTACATGTTTTGCTTAAACATTTTATTATTTATACAAATAATTTTACACATTTGACTTCATAATCAGCAAACCAAAAACGCCTATGAAACTTAAAGTGAGCCAAAATGAAAAAATATGACTAAAATATTTTTTGTACTTCTACATTTGTGCCAAATTAGAAAGAAATCGAAGTGTACCTTTTGAGTAGGTTTACTTGTAAGTAATATCAACCGTGCACATTACCATCACAAAAAAATGATTAGAGTGATGCAACTACATTGCTCGCAAACAAATGTTTCTGGTTATGTGTACTGTATCCTTTCTCCATATAGAAATAGCAAATTTGACGATCTACCTACTACAAAGCAGATATATATAGAAAACATTCAATTATAATAATTTTCTAGTAAAAAAAATTGAACGATCATAATTCTGCATGGTCTAAGATGACAAAAATATGGCAAATTTTGCTCACAATATTCTCTCCGTGTAGTTTTATAAACTCGGCAAATTTATGGAACCGCCAAGAGCCTTTTGTAAAGTATAATTTTTCGCGCGAAGAAAGAGAAAGAGAGAATATCGTATATTTGATAGTATAAATAAACCATCAAATTCAGGTTTATGCCCGCGTGTCAAAGTTGTCGCGCGAGATTCTTCTTCGGAAACGTTCACAGTACCTGACTCGGTTACGTCGCGGGGTCAATGTCCCCTCGGAACACCTACGACCAGGTCTTAAAAGCGCCGTGAAAATAAAGGCGCGCACTTAAAAAGAGATTCATATCGGAATCGCGAGCGAGCGCCTCTCGCAGTTGCAACCTCGCGAAGCGAGCAAGCTCTGCTGTTTAAGTCATGCATAGCCACGATGTCGCGAGCTCGCGTTACGTATCCGCGCGTTTATGCACTCATAAAGGAGTCGCGAAACGCGATTTTCGCGGCACGCTACGCCAGCAGCGGCTTACGTGAGCGAGCGCCGCGACGCCTCCGCGGTGCAAATGCAGTAGCAGCAACAGCAACCCGCTAACAAGCAGGTCAGATTTAATGGCCGTGCCTGCTGACGTACGTTTAAACGTGCATTAAACGCGATCACGCGGGAGGAAAGGACGGCGCCGTTTTCGCAGACGACGGGCTTCTGCGGCTCCGAGAGAGTGCCCGAGCGAGAATTAAATGCAACCGTGCAGCTGCGTCGTCTCCATCCGATCGTATCATCCGACGACACGATTCGGATAATTAGAAGCATCTGCGGATACGCCGTTCTCACGGGAAGTGCCATTGTTAGCTCGCGGCCGACTTAGGCGGAAACTAATCAGAACTAGTCGCGATCCCTGTTTCTCTCTCTCTCTCTCTCTCTCTCTGTCTTCCTCGTCCTTCTCGTCCTCCCCTTCTCCCTCCCTCTCTCTCTCTCTCTCTCTCTCTCTCTCTCTCTCTCTTTCTCTGTCTCTAAGTGCTGGTCACGAATTCTTTGAATAACGAATGCCTTCCACCGTAGAGAACATTAGCCAACTTCGTGAATGTCAATATTAAACGTCCGCATAATTTCAGCCGAAGCAAAGTCTAATCCAAGATCGCCCGCGAGCTCTCTGGAAACTAATTCCTCCGCAAGCTTTCACTACGGGGACAAATTTCCCGTGCTAAATGTGCGAAATGATACATCGCGCGGATTACCCTCGTTTATCAATCAGGAGCGGCGGTTTCGAGCGATGATCCGATAACGTCGACGGCCCGTCGACGACTCCGAACGAAGACTCTATCTCTGATGATCCACTCAGCGCGAGGAGTGGGTCTTCGCGGATTTCTTAATGCGATCGTGTATTCCCGTCGCGCGCGTGCACGGAGCTAATCCCGAATCTGCGTAACCGCCGAGAGCCGATAATGAGGAGAGCGGCGTCGCGAGAATTTAAAAGCGCGGATGACGCGAGAGCGAGCGAGCGATTTGAATATACGCACACGAGTGAGAAAGAGAGACAGAGGCAGAGAGACAGAAAGAGTTACGTAATGATGCGCGCGCGCGCGCGCGGGGTCAGTCAGACGCTGAAATCTGTAACGGCGCGACGGCGATTTTTATGGCCGCTTAATTAAGAGCTACGAGCTGCGCGCGCTCTCTTCGGCGATTTAACGCTGATTGAGTTACTCAATCGTGCACAACACACGCTCTCGCCGCCTCTCTCTCTCTTTTTCTCTTATTTATCGCGCTCGCCAGAAATCGACTCGAGAAACCGCAACGTTTCTGTGTGTGCGTGTGTTTTTTTCCTCTTCACCATCAGTGGCCTTTCAGCGACGGCACGACAAGCGACAGCCGGAGAGCTGCGGATTCCCCGCGGAATTGCAAATGCAACGCATTCGCCATCGACCGATCTGGTCGAACGACGCTCTCCAAGCGCGACTGTGGCGTTTAAAAATCGAAGATAGATTTCAACGACGTGCGAGTGAGTGAGCGAACGAGCGAACGAGACGGTGACCGCGCGAAATTGCCCTTTGAAGAGAGTCGTAGCTTCCCGAGGTCCCGCTCCAATTATACGCGACGGAGACGATAAAAACGATAATTATACATGCGTGTCATTCGTTTACCGGACATGTATTTATGTATTTATGCGACGGCGACATGACAATTTTCGCTGAAACTGTTGCTTCGCTTGCAAATCGATCTCTTGTTTATGACTGTAGGGATGAATGCACGCACCACGTAATTCGCTCCCACACACGCGAGTCGCGCGTAACACAAGGTCTAATAATGATCCAGAAACGTGTACGGCTAAATATATTCCAAGGATTTCCGACGTTGAGTCATTTATTATTTTGTTCTTGTTGGACGTCTTCCGTGGTAGACGGCGCGGGGGAGTGTCCTGGGAACGACATAATCACGCGTGCAAAACTCCCGCGTCGCCTTTCCGCAAAAAAAAAGGTGCAACTTTGGCGAAACCGAAGGTTGCAATAGCCGTGAGTGTCCGCCATCGATCGTTGGCAGTGCATTAGCATTCTTGCAATCTCTGCCCTCCACGGTATAATTGTACACTTTATGATCATCGGTTGGATTTAAATGGCATTTCTGCCTGCACTTCAACCCAAGCCGGCGCAACCGGACTTGAATACATAAAACATCATCGCGCTTGCAGCTAGTTATTAAAGCGTCGCGTCGGCTGACGCAAACGAGTTTGAAGCGCTCCGTAACTATCGTTTGTAAAGTTTTTAAGGTATTTAAACAGTAATCCGTGCCCCGGGAGAGATGTATACGCGTGTCCGGTGCGTGTTGACAGAACGTCCGCGACGATTTGTGCGAAAGTGCATTTTGCAATCTGCATGATTTACAAAACATTGCATTATTTATAAATGCTGAAAAATTCTCGCCGGGCATTATGATACAGTTATTTCGTCCAGTTAGAAAAAATACGCGAAATACTCGGCCTTAAAATAAACGTTCCACGGTGGAGAGAACGGTGGAAGGGAGAAGCGTGTTGTTCGGCGCAAACACGCACTTGCTCGACGATCATTGCAAATTATATTAACACGCGTCATTGTTTCATTAGATCCGCGCGCTGCGATGCACACAAGCCGTAAATGTTTGATCGCGCGCTTTTGCTTTACTTCGCAGCACGAACGGCGAAATTCGAAACCACGACAATTAAACGGCCCCGCGAACATAATGCAACAGCATGCACTCCCCTACACGAAACTTCATACTAATGCTGCGCCTGACACTCGAAGCTATTAAGATACCGAGTTCAACCAAGATTCGCCATTGTACAAACGCGACGCGCGTTAATCCGATTCGCGCTTATCCGCTAATTACCGTATCATACTTGACAATAAGAGCAACTGCCAACTTGGATATACGACCGTAACTCCCACTTCGCTTCCCACGCGATAATGCACTAAGAACGCGCGTTGTACGCGTCGAGAGATCGCAGTGCGATCGATTAAGCGTGCGCGCACACATACTAACGTATAGCAATGTATTTTCCTGATTTCGAAATGTCTTATTTTGTGGATAGTAGCTATCAGCCACAAGTGCCAGACGTTTTCGCGCACGAAGAACACGCGATGGTGAATCATCGTACCCAAAAAAGTATCATTCTACTGCCGAGAAAAGCGATTACTCAGATTAATTCTTTTGACCATAAAACCCTGAATATCAAGTTACGTAAATCTTAAACATTGATAAATTTTACTTCAATATCTTTTTTCGAATCTTCAACAAAAAATATCTTCTTGATAATAGTCTTAAAATATGCTCGCTACGAATTCGAGAAAAGTTTGTATCATGTGCTCAAAAAAAAATTTATTCTTTTCACAAGAATATATAAAACTTCATTGAAAGAAAAGTTGATTTAACTATATATAGTAAAAAAACCAAATTTCTGTTTTCATTTGATAATTTTTATTAAAATACTGAATTTATTAGGATTTATTACACGCAAAAAATATTTGACGGGATTAGCCGAATTTTCTGTTGAAATATGACCGAATCAGAAAATTCCGATTGAGGTTACCGAAATTCTGTTCAAATTAACCAGAAATCTTATTAACCAGAACTTTTTTAATCTAAATAGAATTTTGTTAATTTCAATTGGAGTTTCTTTATATTCCACCAGAAATTTGATTAATCCAACTAAATTTCTTCTTCGTGTAAGATTCTAAATATATTTTGTATAAATAAGAAATGTATTTTGAACAAATTTAATGCTTATGGTGAACTTAACAGAGATTTGCGGAATTATAAACTCATGAGATATTTGAAACAATTGTTGTCGAAACGAAAATTTCATACACTGAATCATAATTCGATTAAAATGGGATTAACCAAATGTTCGGTAATTGCAATCAAAAAGTTCAATTAGCGCTACGTGTGTTTTGCTTTCTCGATAATGCAGGTAGTTGACACAAATGAGAAACATGTAATGCCAACAAAAAATCGTACATACCAAATAGTTTATTTCCAGATGTAAAAACAATTTTTCCAGTGTAAAGTAGCGAAGCAAAACGGCGCGCTTTCATTTCGAGGGCACAAAATGATTCCGCGATCTCTTTCTCTACTTTTTGGTTTTGTCTGTCGCATCGCGCCAAGGAGGAAGGAGGAGGAGAGAGGGTGGAGGAGTGCGGCTCTCGAGAATTACAGCGAACGGCGGGATCTATCCGCGTAACGGCGATCGAACTTTCCTCCTTATGCGATTTTACGCGATTTCTCATGAGCTACGCTCCGCCAGGGCGGCGTATTCTTCACCCGAGAAAGTTTCAGCGCCTCTCGAGCGCGGAGAGCGGATCGGCACGTTTCTGCAGCAGCAGCAGCGGTAGCAACGGCAGCGGCGACGACGGCCGCCCACCACCCGTGTCCATTCTTCTTCCCCCGATCCCACTCCCCGCTGCGATATCCTTTTATTCTCATCGTAAATTGATTCACGGCCCCGACACGGGCTATCCGTACGGACACGCCATGAAAGTTTCGCCATACTTGAATTATGATACGTGTAAGTCACCGGCTACGATCCGGATTCTTCGACCGTTCTCACTTTGCATCGTCTCGCTACGCGGATAACGTCTATGAATAAACGACGAGACCGTCATTCGCCGCTCTAACGCGTCCCCTTAACGTCGCGAATACGATAACACGAATAACGATGCTTCGTTTACATAAGAAGAAAAAAATTCTCCTCATTCTCCTCCTCATTCTCATCTTTCCTCGCACACGTACGTACGTGAAGTGAATAAGGCGCGGGAACGGTATTCCCGGAATACCGAGATAGGGAGAGAGAGAGGGAGGGAGGGAGGGAGGGAAGGAGAGAGAAGGACGTTAAAGTCCACGGCCATTACCGGGCCACGAGAGTAAAACGGAAAGCCTCTCGTCGATATATTGACTCTCTGAGTAATTTTAACGACGTAATATCTCGCGTCCATAATTCGGACTTATCCTGCGAGGCGGTTAGGTTCGGCGGCCGGAAAGAGAGGCAGAGGAGGGGGAAGGGAATAATCTCGCGAGCGCGCATTTAACATTTGCAAGGTTTTCGCGCTTAATAGCGTGCCCGTAACCACCCGTAACCAGACGTATTTAGTGGCTTGCGCGACGCATTTAAGTTCGCTCGATGCGCCAAGACGCGGCGGCGGTGGTTCACGCGAGCTGCTCGCGCCTCGCAATTTACATGTTATTCCGGCGTTTATGCATACATTACCTCGGATTATTCTCGCGTTTCGTTACGTTGGTGCCGACGTATTTCGCGCGTCGCGCATTATTCTCGCGCGGCTACGCGTACGCGCGCGAAACGTAATGAAGAGTCCGACAGGAAGAGCCGGGGCGCGAGACGAGCGGGCGATAAACAAGAGCGACGGCGGAGTCGCCCTTCGGAATGGAAATATCTCATCAGCGGGATTCGCGGGATTAAAGCGCATTCGCCGTTCCGGTGGCCGTCGGGTATCAAGTGAACAATGTGAATTACCGAGACGGTATTTTTTCGACGAGAATACGGCGAACCAAGCCACATCCACCGAACGTCCGCGTCCGAATGAATATAGCCAAGATGATGCTGAAAACTTTCTGGAAACTTACCGACGTACTTTAGCCTGACGTACAAACAGCAGAAATTTCGCGCGATTGTTTGCAAAATGGTAGATATAAATGGTCTATATTTGTTACATTCATATTTATACAGTTATTTATATTTATACAGTTTTGATCCAATCTACCTGTCGTATCTTGCGTCAGATAGTCTACATGCGAAAACAAACCTAAATTAGTCTATCAAATATATTGTCTTGCAAATTGCTTGAAATATGCATTCACCTCATACTTAATAATAAACAGTAGTAGTAAACGTGACGGGGAGCGCGAAACGCGGCGCGGCTCTATCGAGAAACTGCCGTCGCGGGTGCTGTTTACAGCGTGGAATCTCTCGAGATTCGAAGTGTCTCTCCGATTAAACTCTCGTGCCTCAGCGTTTCCTCGCGATCTCCCGTTCCCATCTCGCAGGCCTTTGCGAACGAAAGCGAAATCCGAGATCGCTCGCTCGGCGTTATCGAGTCCCACGGCAGCTCGCGCGCACGTCACCGTACACCGAGGACTTTGGTCCCGTTTACGAGGTAATGCGGCTTCGCTTTCAGGGACAAGAGCGCGGAGGTGGACGACGCGCCGACGACAACAGCGACTACTAGCCTACGGAGGAGGCCAGGAGAAGAATCGCGGACAAAAGAAGCACTAGTATTAGCATGTTAATTCCATTGTACCGCGAAAAACGACACCGACGCGAGGTGAACGCGACAGACGGGATGGAATGTAAATCGGGGGTCGCGCTATGAACCGGCGGACTCGAGTCTGACGATGGCAAAAATAACGCCGGTGGATTGCGTTGTCGGTGTGCGAGCGTTGCGCAAGATCAAAATAAACTGATGGCGGATATACGTGGCTGCTCTATTAATAACTTCGAAATAAAATCATCTGTCACACGCGCGCGTTCGTCATATCGGTAAATAAATATAATAAAAAGCGATGAGAATCCGCGAGAACGATAACGGTAATGAATGTCATGCAATTCGCGAGTCTCGCTATTTATTTATCCGTCTGCACTTCTGGTGGTCGTTCGTTGAAAAAAAGAATAGAAAAAGTATTAAGATTGAATCACCTGCCGTTCTGAGAGGTATGTGTGTGTGTATCCGTTTTTTCTCTTCTCTACATGTACACGTTTAGTGTTAAAAGAGGGCAAAAAGTACGGACGTCTCTCTCTCTCTCTCTCTCTCGATCAGACCTTGGCCGTATTTAACGAGTCGAAGAGCTAACGTATATATCTCTCTCTCATTCTCTCTCTCTCTCTCTCTCTCTCTCTCTCTCTCTCTCTCTCTCTTTCTCTCTCTTCCGACGAAAACTTTCCTTTTAAGCAAATGCAGAAAGCGTCGCGCCCTCGCACCTCAAAGAGCGGCGAAATAACGCTCTCGGCAGCGAGAAATGCGCTGCCAAAAGGCGTTTTTTAGTACCCTCCTCTTTTTTCTTTCTTTGCTCTTCTCGCCCCTCTGCTTCGGCGAGAACCAGTCATCGATGCACTCGATGCCGGGAGTCGACGCGCCTCGGTACGAGATATATGTGTATAGCATGTAACAAGATCGAGAGAGAGAGAAGTAGAGAGAGATAGAAAGAGAGAAGATCTTGCATGCCTCGCGCCGTTAATTAGCGATGTACTCGCACGAAATGTTTCGTACTTCGAAGCTCCGCACGGTCCTTCCTTATGCTCAAAGGGTGAACCAACCAACCAACCAACCAACCAACCGATCGTGATCGAGGCGCTCGCTCTTTCAGTCTCTTTTTTTCTCTCTCTCTCTTTCTCTCTCTCTCTTCTGTTCCTTTTCTTTTTTTCATTTTATCGGATCGCTCGACAACGCGAGCAACGCGAGCAAGTGAGACAGTAACGGGTCGTGAAGAAGGACAAGAGACAAGCGCGAATTAATGGATTTTATAAGACACTCGTTAAGCTTTTTTCGTCGCGCGCGCGAGAGTAACTTTCACGCGTAACAAAAGTGCCACGGCAGTACGTCGGATAAGAAAAACTCGAGTTGAGGCCAGAGCCGAAAAAAAAAAAAAAACAGAATAGCCGGGCCCGTGTAACGCTCGTTACGTCTACCCGACGTTCGGATCATCGTGACCTATTTTATCCGACGTGATAGTTACGAAATGCCTCGGAGTAACGAGAGAAATTCCGTTCATGCAGTCATTGCGTGGAGTGAGCTAGTGACTCTCGTCACCCGACTACATCTTAACTCATTTTCAAAATGACATATTTCTAACGATTACGCGTTTCCCGCGAAGACCTATCTTTCTCTCACATTTCTCACGATTGCACTTGTCTTAGAAAACGATGATTTATCACTCAATTATATAACATTTTTTCCTCCATTTTTATCATAGCGTAATTCACAGAGAGAATATGCGCTTTAGTGTGGTTACGGTTCTTTTTTTTATAAATTTTATTTTTTCAACTTTATTGTTTCTAATAGTGCAAGAATAGATTCTTACTCTCTTTCTCGAGGAATATCGCGAATATATTTATCAACGTTTGGAAATTCCCGCTAGATAAAGCCTCGACAGTCGTTTGAAGCAAACGATCTTTTCATTTACTCCAATCGAGATAATCGCTGCCAATGAGTTTCGCAAATAATTACATTATCTACAGATTCTTAAGCAGATTCTTCAAGCCTCAGCGAAACTGCGATAAATAACCATGTTCAGTACCAAAGCGGACAATAGCGCGACGATGATACTGCATCTCGAGATATTGGTCCTTTCGGTGAAATTTGCGAGATTAATACGGAACGAAAATATTCACGGGGAAATACTGCCTTTCAAACGTTTTAATTAAATTCTCGCGATCGAAAAAGCCGTAAATGCACTTGGAGATTTAATGGGATGGAGAAGGGGGGACAAAATCGGTCGACAATGTAACCAATAAAGTTGGAAGTGCACGGCACTTTTTGAGTTACGTCCCGCTGTATCGTCGGGGGAGTAGCGCTCGTAAACTGCAATAACGGCCAGTATAGCTGACATAATCACGAACCGAGCAAAGCGGACAAGTAATATTGATTATACGATGTGCTCGCAGGCGCGATAAAAGTATGATCTAATGCCCCATGCACGAGCTGCGACAATAGCACTTGAAATAGAGATCATCGGTCGTAAATAAAGCCTCAGCAATTTACAAGCGACAATATCTCTCGCGAGCGTCATCGTCAGAGGTTCACGAGCGAGGAGTGGAAGTGGAAATCCCGCGGAATTCGTCAGAAAGCGTCAGCGAGAGTGAGGAAGAAAGAGAGTGAAGAGACTCTTTTAGCTTCATCTCGCCTCGGTAAGAAAAGCGACCTTAACGCGCTCCATAGTGGAAAAACCATAAAAGGATTGTGACGCGCTCAGGAGAGATCGGTGGAGCGTAGCACATAAATCACGGGTTAATTTTTTAAAAAGCACTCGCCATCCCCGATGCACGCGCACGCGCGCGCGCGCGCGGGCGTACAATTAATCTTTTCCAGTAGTAGGTCGTGTCTTTGCAGAAAAGTCGCGTCCACGTGTGTCGTTGCTGCGAACACACGCCGGAGCGATACCTGTTTTAATTTATTCGTCCGCGGACAGTCCTCTCCGCGTTAAGAGGCAAAGAGCAAGAGTCAAGCGCTCTCGAGCGCGATTTCCCAGAGCGAATACATGAATACCCGATGGCCACGCGACGCGCGAAAACACGAAAACATTTCCAAACAATTCGAGAGCAATATATTTTGTTATCCGGCGCGCGCTCACCTATGGATGAAAACGGTAAACAGTTCCTCTGGCCGCGTGTAAAATTCAATTTCCAGTGCTCGTCAGCGCCGCCTCGAAATAACCGATTCAATTAATCTCGCAATAACGGGCGAAGAAGGCGCGGGCAATCTCAGCCGGTTGCGAGCAAAAAGAGAGGGCTCGCGCTTCTAGTAGCGGCGCGACGGCGAAGATACGATCGGCCGTACGAGAACGTACGAATGTGAGCGAGCGAACGGACGATCGACAATAAACAACAGAGTGATCGACTTACCGATGATGCAGCAGAAGAGCAGCGGAACAACCATTACTCGTAACGACTTCATGGTGCCTCTCTCTCTCACTCTCTCTCGCTCACTCCCTCGGGATCGCACTCGCGCGCACATAAACGTACACACAGGCACTCGCCGGCGACGACTTTTTCCTCTCGTCACGTCATAACCGGTGTCCTGGGACACCGTTCCCTCGCTGTGGTCCTGTCGTTTCTCTCTCTTTCCCGCGGGCCTCTCAATAACGCGCCATTATACAATCGCGCGTTCGCCGTCAACAACGACGGCGACGGCGGCGACGCTCGTTGTCGGGTGTTTAACACAGCGTCGCTTCGCGAAGACTAACGCGAATGTAGCCGCGCTAGTCGGCTTAAGCACGTGCGAGTCGGTGATTACGACACACCGGCGCGGCAATGAAAAACGCCAGAATGACAAAAGCGCGGACACAATCGATGTAACACTCGTCGTTTACGCCATTACGCGCTAAGTCCTACTGCGCGTGCGCGCGGCGGCTCGCGAGTGAGTTCGCGCAGTCGAAAAGCGGCGAAAATCGATTGTGACGGTCCGTCCTCGATCCAATGACACAGACACATATACATACACAAGGTCGACGGTATTGTCTCTTTCTCCTCAATACCGTCGCTCCCCTTTTCAGCCTGTTAACCGTCTTCTCAGAACTCTTTATGGAAGAACAATCGAGCCGTTCGTGAAAATATCGAACGCAAGATCGAACACAGACCGCGACAACACCTGCCGACGAACGTAAGGGGCTGAACGGGCGAAGGGGCAGTAGCAGCTCCTTTCGAGAGCGTGCAAAAGCGTGACCTTCCTGCTCGCTTAACAATGCGAGACGGCTCAGCTAATTATGCGTCTCGTCCGCCGGCGAGACTAGCATTAATGACTTACCGCCGTCGAGGCTCGTTTGTCACTACACCGGCTCCAGTGATAACCGCCACGTGCAGAGTGGCAACGTGCTACACTCCTTCGGCCTCACTTTCGGCTCATTAGGCGGCCAGTTTGTCGACGGTGTCGCTCTCGCGTGATCAAGACTCGTCCCCTCCAGAGAAAGAGAGACGGAGAGAGTGTTCTTGGTCGCATGGACAATCGCAACTTGGACTAACTTCCGGTATGTATTAGCTGTTTGGTGCAGTGAACGCGGCGTACGATGCTTCGCTATTGTTCCCGTGATGACGGGGAGGCGCGTCGCTTTTGCTCGATCGCGGCTTCTCTTCGCAGAAATTAAAGGACGTTCTCGCTCTCTCTCTCTCTCTCTCTCTCTCTCTCTCTCTCTCTCTCTCTCTCTC
>NW_022639479.1:917233-917984 GCF_010583005.1 Odontomachus brunneus
CTCTCTCTCTCTCTCTCTCTCTCTCTCTCTCTCTCTCTCTCTCTCTCTCTTCCCGAGGGTGGGCTCTTCGTATCCCTCAACGAAATTATCGAGCTGCTCTTGGAAGCCGTTCGCTCTTGCTGGTAATTAAGATACTCGGTAGCCGGTAACTCCGTTCGACACAACTTGGATTCGCCGCTCTGCCTCGTCTTAGCCCGCTCTCTCGCGCGTGTCTCTATCTTCCTCTTCTTCTCCAGCCCGATGCTCCTTCGTCTCCTCCTCCTTATCCTCCTCCTCTTTCTCCTTCTTCTCCTTCTCCTCTCTTCTACTCCACTCTACCTCTCGCCGCACGACCGGCTTCTCTGTTTGGTATCCAACGTTGTTGTTGCCTAACAAAGTTGGAGCACGGTCTGATAAATAGATGGGTCTGAAGCCACCTACGTGGCCGTCGATATTGCCGGTGCCCTCTGAGTTACAAGGTTGCAGAAGCAACCCGATTAGACGACCCACCGTCGAACTACGATCGCTATCTTGAAATCGAGAACTGCCGACTCTAACCCTCCCGATGTTCGTGAGATCGCAAAATTCGTGCTACGTGCTCGCTTCGTGCCGCGTCACGACCGTCGGGCTATTAAATCAAATCACGATCGATTCGTCACGCCTCGATACTATTCCAAAGATATCGCTCTTACGTTTCTGCGTAATTACAGTCTCAATAGGAGATATATATATATATATATATATATATATATATATATATATATATATATAT
>NW_022639479.1:918021-932596 GCF_010583005.1 Odontomachus brunneus
ATATATATATATATATATATATATATATATATATATATATATATATATATTGCCAAATCTCTACTCTCTTCGGTAAAAATACATTTAATTGAATCGGTAAAAGGTGCATCTTATCAATAATCAGAGTGCACCCGCTGGAACTGATTTTCATAAGTGGAAATAAGACTTTACTGTCCGTAACACATAAGCTCTTTATACGCTCTACCAAGTATCAACAACTTTCTATGTGCGCAACGATGAAATCAATGGTTCTCATGTTCCTTACGACACTGTTTGTGTTTGCAAACTGCGTCAATAATGAGAACACACAGGCGCAACTATTAACTGATCCCTTCAGCAAGACTTTACCGATTGCAGTACTATACGCATAACTGAAGCGCCAGTTGTATAGCACTTCTGTGAAAAGCACACTGATTTGTACTCTTTACAGAATACACACAGAAAAGGATATTCTACGATTATTCAGTTTACTTTTCTTCTCGCAAGTAATGGTTACTCCTTCAGCGAGAAGTATTTTCTTGATAATAGTCGTAAAATGTACTCATCGCAAGTTTGAGAAAAATTCATTATCATATACTTAAAAGAAGGACTCGTTCTCTGTTTCATAATATTCTACATAATATTACAACAATATTATGAAACTTTCGGAGAAAGTTGACTCTATATGGTGAGCAATTTTAATATTCTCGACTGAAATGCTAAACTTATTTTCAGGATTACCACTTATTCAGAATTCAGAATTTATTTCAAATAAATTTTTGACGCTTATGATGAACTTGTGATAGTTTTGCGTGCACATAAACTTACGAAACAGGTGACATATTTACTTACACTCTCCCTCCCCATCTTTACATGAAATATCATGTCGCGTTTGCGCGTAGAACCGATATAGATTCTGATCAATACCGACACACAGATTAACTTTGAGATTTTTCAGAGCAAGCGTGAGATAAGCGTCTTCGTGTAACAAAGTCACAAATACACACACACACACACACACACACACACATAAACGAGAAATCTATTTTTGCGCTACACTTCGCCCTCGGCTGATACACGTCTGCTGAATAGATAGAGGTCACGCCATCGAACAACAATGTTACCGTGCAAGTATTTCGGTATTATCCCATATGTTATTTGCGCTCGCCACGTGAAGTTAGCTACACCCGGAAGTCGAATGCTCTTCACGCAACCGACCAGCCAGAGGTGAAAGATCGATCCTTTTATGGGCATCGCATTCGTGCACGAGCGAATACAGTTTCTGCTATTCATCGTAAGCAAAGCGCCGAGGCTCCGGTCGACTAGACCGGGCTTTACGATGCGATAGGCCGTACACGGACTCGATTTAATCCGCGCTACACGACGATCGTGACGAAAGGCAGGTCGTATAACGGCCCCGCGATTGGAAACTTTATCGACTCGATCGGGTATCTCTCCGCGCGCTCGCGCGGATAATCCGCGGAATATGCTGTTACGCGCACGAATTTTTTTATCCTGCTCCTCCCTCACCTTCTGCTCTTCACTGTCGAAAATTCGACACATCCGAGATGATCTCGCGGTATTATACGCGGGCGTGGGTTTTGCGTTACGCGACGACGTCCGACGAAACGAAAAACTCGACGTGAATCGTTAGCGTTGCAATAAACGAAAGTAACAAGTTATTTATTTCGCAAAATCGCGCGAAAGCTCGCTCGCAGCTGCGAGCGTTCCCTTTCTCCCGCGCTTTTTGAGGCCCCATTTTGCGCGTTTCAGAACGAAAAGTGATCATTACGTTTTATGGTGTTCGTACGGGCATTAACGACGGAAATCTCCCAGCTAAATCGCGCGATTTTTAGGCCGTCTCTCGCTGATACGTGCGAACTCCAGGAGGAGAAACAGTGCAACGCACACAATCGAGGGGAGAGATATCACTTAGCTCTCGGGGTATTTGCGAAAATAAAACCGAAAACCGCCTCCTCTTCGTCACGTCGGCGCGAGTCGGGGAAAACCAAGTTACAGGCGAGTTCCGCGCGCTCTCTCCCGTCACCCCTCGGTACTTCGGGTAAACTCTTTCGCGAAGTTGTTGGTAGGAGCTTTTGTGCTCTATGATTAATACAGGACATCCCGCACGTCGTGCTCGACTCGCGTAGTATGAATGGCTCGCGCGCCAATCGATAAATCATCGTAATTACACCTCCGACGTTTGCCTGTAGCGTTATCTCGCGGGAGCCGGTGTCGAGTTCGCAATCGACCGTGGAATCTAAGACGGATTTCTTTGTCGCGGGCCCTTCCTCTCCTCCGTGGCGCCGGGAATAAACAGTCAAATCCTCTCCCTCTCTCCCCGTCTCTGTGTATGTCTGCTGTTTATCTTTATAACTGGCAAGAGCGTGCCCTATCGCGCGCGAAACAATACACGGCGGCGCCGGCTGGAGCGTTCGACTCGAGTCAGGTGCACCTTCGAGCGATTATCGCGCAACACCTGAAACTGGGTCGACCCGTGTATCAGTCCGAGGGCGGACCGCGAGAGATTCCTCGAATTATTTACGCTCGTTCGTCACGGAGCCGGCACACCTCGCTGAAGATTACCCCCGCGGTGGACAGACGCCGCGCGACAGTGAAAGCACCGGAGAGCGTCCATGAACGCTTATTAACATATCGGCGGGTTTTACGGTGCGTTTTACGACATTTAAATGTCGGCGAGCAACGGCCAGGTCACCGGCGACGAGAGAGCACGGGGAATATGGAATATATATTCAGGCGCGCTGCTTCCCTTTCTTTCTGCTCGGTAGAAGGCACGCAAGAGATACTTCCGTCAAAGAGATTAATTCGCATTAGCCTTGCGAGCCGAGATCCTCCGAGACCCACGCGATCTTTTCACGCTCTCGCGATCTATTTGTCCTCCACGGAGGTTCTGGGCGGAGGCGTATTCAGTGAACGACGGACACTACGTCGATTTCGACAACGACAGAAATTAATGCCCGCGGCTGACAACACGACAAGACCGAGTTACGGCGTAGCCGAGTCGCATTTTCAGCAGCACTTCCGATCTGAACTTTTGAACATTTGTATATTCCGAAAGATCGTGTGTTTGACCGTACAAAATTGCCTCCTTCAAAGAAGTTGGTGAAAATTCATTTGACGCAAGATACTGCTCTCTATTTCGCTCGAAACAAACGAAAAATGGCAGTATTTTCACTCGAAACAATAGTGCCATTCGAAGTCGCAAGAATGAATATTTTACTGAAGTTTAGAGAGATGGAAAGAGAGTGAATTCTAACTTGATATGAGCGAATGTCTCAGTCGATTAGAATGAATATGTTTCTATGACGGTGGAGTACACTTAGTTTCAATACAGTTTGAATAGCTTTAAACAACGAGGCTCTCCCGTGAATAATTCTATTTAGCAGTCGCACTAAAGAAGTTCGAGTTGGAGTTACTGTCAGCGTTCCCATCGCGATTAGGCTCTTACAGGTCGTGCTCCCTTCACTTTAGATTGTTTCTACGGAAAGCCTTTGCGTATATTCGTGTGTTTCAGTTCGAACAGCTTTCCTTCGACGCATTTCAGCATGCAGCCAATGCTCCAATGAAAGAACGTAACTTCTAGGACTAAATAAAAAATAAGTTTTCTCATCGACTACGTCCTAAAATCCATCGAAAAAAAATGTTGAAAAAAGTCAAATCGTATTGAAACAAGATGTGCATTAGATACATTCAATTTCGAATGAAAATATTCACTCTGTACGAGTGACAAATCTCTCGAACGGCTTTATTTTTCGAGTGAGATTTCACTGGTAGATTTTGGAGAGTACCGTGTCTCTTGGTACACATGGAAACTGAAGAGTTCTACACTGCAAATCCAAGTGTGTTATTTTGGCTGAATCTGTTTCTACACATTTCTTACCGTTTTAAGTCACGTCATTTAATGCGTTTAAATGTATTCAATTATAATTTACATGTCTCTCTTAAACATGTTAAATGACATGATTTAAAACCACAAGAAACGTGTAAACAGGGCTTCGACCAAATCACACGCTTATGCGTTTAAAAGTGATACTCTTGGATTTGCAGTGTACTTAGCACGTTTGAATGGCAGAAAACGTCCAAAATACCACTTGTAAGTTCTAAAGAGGAGCTTTCTGCAAAGGTAGTAGGTTAAGTGGAGTCAGGGAAACTTGATATAGACTTCAAAGTCTCAAAGTAGACATTAAATAGGATATTGAGGTAGAAAGCGAGGATGAAAATTTTGACTGAAGTACGCGCAGCACGTGGGCGAGTCGATAACGCGATCTATTCGTTTGATACCCGGCGAAGTCGGTGACGAGATCTCTCAAATGGCTCGTATGAACACCTGTAAGTGCGCGGGCAGATGTACCGCGAGCGATCATTAATCAAGCGCAATCGGGGAGCTGTCCAAACTGCAATGCAAATGAGCCGCGGTCGTTCGCGTTTCGCGACAACGAAGGTTGCGCGCGACAAGGCGCGATGACCTGGAAAAGGAGAAGATCTCGCGAAATGTTTCGAAAGCGCCGGAAAGCTCTGATTATGCGGACATCACGTGGCTTGAGTTACTGCCAGCGCTCCCATCCGTGTCGAAATTTGGATCTTACTCTTTCGACCTCAATATCCCATTTAACGCCTACCTGAATATTCTGAAGCCTACATCGACCTCTGTTGATTCTACTTGATCTACTGACTTTACCGAGGGATCCTCTTTAAAACTTACAAATGACATTTGGGGTGTTATTCAGAGACGCTGAATAGTACTTCAGTTTCCGTGTGTACACGTACGCCGAGGACATACAGATGTTAGAAAGTTCGGACCCAAAATGGGACTAAAATTTCGACAGTTATACGTGTCAATTCAAAATGCATTTGGCGAGCAGCGTTTAGCCGGTAATAACTTAATTGGGCTACGAACTACTTCATTATAAACTGTTCAGTAGTTGGTTAGTAACGAGCCGGTAGGGGTTTTGCCAAATCGACGTCGGGGGAAATTATATTTTGCGAAAGCACACAGGCGATGCCATTTTCCAGCTCGGCCCGCTATCCGCTAATTCCGTCAACAGATTGTCCATGATGACTCGGAGCGTTAAGCGGCACGAACTTCTGCGAACGAACCGCACGACAATTACTGCCTCGGCTGCTGCAGTCGCGGGACGGAAGTCCCGGAGAGTCTAGCGGGAAGTCGAAGGGAACGGCGCGCAGCACACCGCGACACGTCCAACTGTTTCGAAATTCGTCGAGTTTCGGCTGAGTTTCACGGCGCGGGGGGAAGGAATGGAGACAGCTATTAGACGTGGGGAGCGGCGGTGGGTGACTGTGTTGTTATACGTTCTGGAGACTGTGTGCTACGCGACAACGAAGATCCGGAGCCGGATCGCTGTTGTTGTCCTGGCAAGATACCGACGTGCATCCGTCCGGCATCCCGAGATTAGGGATGACCGCACGTTGCGCTCGCATTGGCATTCCGAGGAAAATCGCTCGTGATCGGCAACGCGCCGACGGGTCATGCTTCTAAGGCCATTGGCCTTATCTGATGTGAAATAATGTCCGTGCGCACCAAAAGAAAGCAACAATCGTGGCCGCGATAAGTGTTCGCCAAACACGCGCGGAAGACGCGAAGTCACATATGCAAATTATATTATTATTACACAAGAAAATTGTTATTTATTTAAAATATATTCAAATTAACAATCATTGTTTCATATAAACAACAATATATAATTTTGTTAGGAAAATTCTGTATGTACAGTGGATTGCATAACGCGACTCAGACACAATGAAGTTGGAGGCTCAACAAACTGTCAAAATCGAGTCCGACAAATTTGTGCACAAAAGAACATTCTTATTTGGGAAATATTTCTATTTTTGACATGTCAATCTCAAAATGAGATTACATCAAAGATGTTACAATATATTTTATTTTATTCGACGAAACAATAAGTATTTTTATTATTCAAAAATAATTCTCATGAACGAAGAGTACAAAATATTGGATCGAGAGTATAAAATTTTTTAATGTCGGAGGAAGATATTGTTAAAAAAATAGTCATATTGTACATCTTGTCAAACTATTATCATATTTAAATAAAATTACAATACTATTGAAATTGAAAATATCAGAATTCTCCTAACAAAATTATATATCGTTGTTTATATGTGAAACAATTATTGTTAATTTGAATATATTATTTTTAAATGAGTAATTTTTTTCTGCGCGAATAATAATGTAATTCGCAGCAATCTCTCATTACACAGAGACTAGCTTCACATGAATGAGGTAGTAAATATTTTTCCTATGTCCATATTATTAAATTAAATCTGTTTTATACAATTACGCAAAAAAAAAGAAAATAAAATATGAAGTAAACAAAGCGTGGAAGCGAACGTGCCAATAATATATAAATAAGGACACTAAATAATATAATAAAAATAATAATATTAACAGTAATTAATAAAAATAACAAGCCCGTTAGTGATGACTGTCAATTTTGAATAAGTTCCCAACTTTACTGCGTCTAAACCGCCTCGCGACGTATCTCGTATGGGAATATTTTTTTGAGCGATAAAAATATCGTAATTTCGCGAACGCTTGCGCACATCTCGTGCACATCTCGCTCGACACAATGGCGGTTGAACTTTTATTTCGAGAAAAATAAAATTCCTCCGGGAGAAATTTCTTAATTTCCAGGAAAATAAAAAAAATTCAACGGCGTCCCAGGATGTAGCCGATCACGGGCCGATCGTTCGGAAACGCGTCGCGCCACATGTTACGCCGCCACCAATGACAGCTCGTAAATTCGAGAAGAGTCGAACGTATTGCCAGTCGCCGAATGAGAGGTTTTCGTGCGAGAAAATTCATCCCCGCGGGAAAATGATCGCAAAGGGAAAGGTGCGGCGAAGCCGTCTCGGGATAGTTCGAAATCGGTCTCGCTCGTCACGCATATCTCGCGCTTTTATGGAGCGATTTCGCGCGCGTGTGCACCTCTCAGCCGCGCAAGAAAGCTGCAGCCGCCGCGTCTGCTTCCTCCCTGCCTCCCTCTCTCTTTCCTCTATCTTCCTCCCTCGTTTATCTTCTCCGTACGCGCGCACATCTTTCGCGTTAACGCGCGAAATGCCCGACAATGCGAAGGTGCGCCTCCCGTTTGCCCTTTTTCAGAAGGATCTCGAGCGAAAAATTCCAATTCATCCTGCCTATCGGAGGCCCTTAAAGGTCGCGTCGTTGCGCCGCGCGAGATTGCAATTTGTCGCCTGTTATGTGTGCGAGATTGAACCCGAGTGAACACAGCCGTGGCAGCGCGGTGTTTTATCCATTAGCGACAATATCGGATCGGCGACGTTGGCTTCCGCGTGAAATTTTGTTTTTTGTTCTTCTCCTTTTTTTTTTTATTGAATGGTTGCGTTTGAAAAATGCTCGAATGAACATCGATATCCGTTCTGCGGCGGTTAAATAAGCTGCGTGATTAATCCGATTGTCCATTTATACAATAGCTCGCATTTGAAACAAAAAATAGAAGAAAAAAACTCAACACGTACTGTATTAAATACGCGTCTAACGTTTCGATCGCGCAGCGAATGACGCGGAATATTTTATCATGTCGCATCAACGCGCAACAGCCATCCGGATGCATACTGGTTTCAACGCGGACAGATTTAATGGTCGGGAATGAAATTTAAAAAAATGAACGACAATAATAACGCCATTGTTATCTCTGATGTACTTTTGTCAACTTGTCAAAAAGTTGCCGCCTCGCGCGTACGTCCGATAATACGCGGCAACAATGTTTCGTACGCGTATATATATATCTGAAGAAAATAAAATAATATTTCCCACGCAAACACATGTTTTTAACAAAATGATCACGTATCGCGAGTTCTATTGTATTTTCCCATGCGTTGCCGCCGATAATCGACAATATCGCAGGCCGTCACACAGTTTCTCCAAAATTTTCGCTTGCTTACACCTTCCTGCCTTTCGTTTTATCTAATTATCTCGTTTTTTTTCCTTTTTTTCGTATGTTTCGTTATTCCTCTCTCATTCTCTTTCTTTCTCGACGAAACAAGGCAGAGGGCAATAGACCTTTCGGACGCCGAAAATACACGTCGCGATCTATTCTTGTCTCTGAATTGTGTTTACGATCTGTAACACATATGGAGAACGCTGCGATTTCGCTGTATCTACGTAACACGTAATCCAGCTGTTTCGCAGAACCGACGCGATACGCAACATATACGTTTCTGTAAAAAAAAAAAAGAGACAGAAATAAAAAAAACACAAATTCACAGGTCCCCGAGCGCGTGCAGCGCAGGAGGCGATCGGAATGAAGTAAACGAACGGTGAGGCCACCTAGCCGGCGCCCGGTTCGCTGACATCACCACCCGTATTACATTAGCCTACGTAAACGCTCCACACGTATGCACGAGTGCACGAGTGCATTCACATACCCGACACATTTGCGAACACACATGGGCGCGCGCAACCGACAGGGGACACGCGAGCGCGCGCGTTTTTAACGCGCACGGGGTGCGACTCGCTTTGTGTCGGCGCGCGCGTGCAAGAAAGAAAGAGAGAGAGAGAGAGAGAGAGAGAGAGAGAGAGAGAGAGAGAGAGACAGAATCGTAGGTGGGGAAAAAGCGCGGAACGGCAGATCTAATCTCTTGTTCTTCTCCTCGGGAGAGAGTCTCTCCTCTGTCGCAGCAAAAAGACGTCGTGCGTTCGCGCGGGCGGCCGAGTCGTTAAAGTTCGCCGACAAGCGGAGACCCGAGATAAGGGGGAATCGGCAACGAGGTGCGCCGGCGCGACGCTGTGTCCGCGCGGCACATGCGAATTCTATTTCCGACGGCAAACGCGCGTCGCCTACGTCGCACCGGCGCAAGTCAATTTGCACAGCCGAGCCGTACGAATGTAAAAATTAACTCGTACAACGTAAAAACCCGACAGAGATCCTGCGAGCGTGCGAGGCGCCGTGAGCGAGGGAGGAAGCGACAATTCGCGATGTATGCAGACACATATACACACACACACATATGTGTGTGTGTGTGTGCGATGTCACATTTGTGTTGTGGGATATTCGCGCGTGCTGTCGTGCGTGACGCGCGGAAACGGCGGACCGGCATTTTTGCGGAGTGTTATTTCGCAAACCGCGAATTCCCCCGGAGACAATTAAATCAAATGGGAGGGCAGGATTTCGCGCTTCTCCGTGGCGTTACGACGGCAGCGTAAATATCGGGCGAGAATGGCTGCATTCAGCCATTGAACGCAGCGGTTGAGTGGTCTGCTTTTGGGGAATGGATGTTGTTAGTGGATATGATAGCACGTTCCAACTACTGGAGATATTTTTTACGCTGAAAGAAGTAATAACCAACGAATGCATTTGTTTGGGCGATATTCAGTGCGATATTTGATAATAGTTACCATCAATCAATATTAAGTATGATAATAGTTACCAACCGTAATAATAACGAATAATAACAGGTAATAATAACGAAATAATTACGCTTAGAATAAATATTATTTGAAGATTTATTTTTGTGAAATAAAATTTATTTCTGCAAACAAATTATTTTCCATTATAAGTTTTCAAGCATTTTTTTCAGTAAAGTAAACCGATCCTTCGTTTAGTTGAGTCGATTAAATGGCTTGATAAACAATACCAAATAATTTCGGAATAATTATTAAATAGCTCGACTATTACCAACGTATATGCTCACACACATTTTATGTATTTATCATATAATGTGGTAAACATCAATAAACAATATGGTTTTACTTAATAAATAATTTGGCGTATCACGTAATCTGATAATAGTCACCAAATCTTTTAGCAACAGGTATCAAAAACCCCTTGCTAAAGTTATTTGCTAATACTTCTTAAATTATTTAATTACATTCGTCTACACGTTTTAGTTGAAACTAATTTACCAAAACATCTGGTAACTATTATCCAGGTTTGATAGTTATTAGCAAGCTCTTTTTTCAATTTGTTTGCACAACTATTGTGTTTGTTGAACGTAGCAATCGTTTGCTCGGAGCGCGTTCGTTGCAGTCGTGCGAAATTGTCTCTCCTCTCTCTCTCTTGAGAAAGAGAAAGAGACGCTTAACGCCTAGATGAACGGCGCGATGTACGCTAACGATGCACGCCTGGGGCCGCAATATTATCGAAGGGTGAAGGCTAGCGCGCGATTTCCTTTTAAACCAAATATTTATTCCAAGTGCGATCGTAGCTCGCGCCGCTCCGCAATTTACAAACAGATTGGCCTGCGCGCCGAGACGCTGCACGGCGCAGCGAGTGGCAGCTTATTCGGATGATTCATAAGAGAGGAGGGGGAGAAAGAGCGAAATCAAGATTGCGCTATCAATTCTCGGAGGGAGATATCCGGACGGGAAGCGCCGATGCGCGCTCTCTCGCTCACTCTCGCGCGCTAAGCGGGATGGGTGTCTAAGCACGTCCGCTAAACAGCTAGATACGTTCGCCAGATAGGAGATACTTATGGCACTTGGGGGTATGAACTCGTGACCGTCGGGACTGTAGGATATAGTCGCCCTCTTACTGCCTCGGGAGTGGATATAACCTGCGATATAACGGGTATCCATCTCGAGGGCGGGGTACGGGCGGAAGCAATTGCTGGAATTGCATTCTGCACGCGCGCGCGCGCGAGATCGTCCCTGCGCTGAAGGACAACGTTGGCCGATCAAACCGCGATGCACCTTGCTGCAGTTCCGATCCGTTTCATTGGCAAATGATTAGAGAACGGTCACGTCGTTATTCGCCGACATGCTCGCGTTTTCACCCTCCCCCGGCGGTCTTTTCGCATCACCCCGCGTATAAGCATATTCTTTTAGACATACAGATACATATAACGATATGCACACAGAAAAATATTCTACTGCTAGAAAAGCGATTACTCAAAGCACTTCCCTTTTTCTTAATGGTTCAGCGAAGAATATTTTCTTGATAATAATCTCGAAATATACTCATCTCTTTAGAACCGTTCACATTATCATACATTCAAAAGAATAATTTATTCTTTTCTACAAGAATATTGTTAGAAATTTATGAAGTAGAATGTAGCTCGACTCTATATGGTAAGCAAAACGAACTTTTGCTTTGGACGAATTTGATGCTTATGTTAAACTTATATGTATGTAAACTTGTGAAACACTTGAAACAAGTAATATTTTTACTTGAATATGTAGTGTATGTATTTTTCTATGTTGTCGAGCCCGGACACAACTTTGAGCTACCATGACTTTGTTGAAATTCGATATTTCGGGATATGTTTCTTTTTCAGAGATATGTAGAAAAGCCTCGGTTGTAACATAGTAACAAAATCAAAATCCGCAAACACGGACTTGGACTATTTTGAGATAAATGGAAAAGGATATGAAATGTAAGAAAAATGAGAAAAGATATGAAATGAGAAAAATTACTTTTTCTTTACAAAGTCGAGGGACTAATCAAGGCGTTAATAATCGAGCCAACAACCGTTGGACAATGAAACTACACGGTGTTATTCGAGACGATTTACGAGTCGTTGACGAGGATGACACGCCGGAACGACGTTTCTCCATCGGGGAGAACGCGTCGTTCGAACAAGCGCGACGACGTTGGCCCCGCATATTGTTTAGGATCCGCATGGGCTCGTGCTCGCGTGTAAACCGCGAAATAAATTCCGACTACGCCCGCCGGATTATATAAGATATTCATCCGTATGAATTTATACCGCGCTCGGGTAACACTCCTCGCGGTATTATCTTGCCTTTACCGAGGCTTTGTAAGGCGCACGACCGTCCTCTCACCCCTCCCGCGGCCACCAAAGTGTATTCCGCCCGGTATAACGCGAACAACCCCTGTGCAATGCGTTCCCCTTGTTTCGCGTACACGGGAGAATTTCTTCGAGTGTAACGCGGTGTGGTTGGCATCGCATAAACGAGACACAGCAGCAGGTTCGTCTGTCTGTCTGTCTGCCTGTCTGTCTACTTGCCGCATCGCCAATCGCGTGGCTCATTGAATTTTGATTGTGCGCGCCCCGCAGGTGGCACGACGGCAGTCACATGTACACGCGATGACGAGCTGGGCTCGAGTGCTAATTGGAAATTTAGATAATCGCATTTACACGGGGTATAGATCGGTATCTCTCTCTCTCTCCCTCTCTCTCTCGCACGTCACGACCGAGACACGACCGATTCGCGAAGTCTCGACGGAATCGAGCGACCTCGTTACGCCGCCGCTCGGATACACAGCCCACTATTCCGCCCGCCCCTCCGCCTCCTCCTCCCATCCCCTGCCGAAGAGTATCACGAAGCGAAAAGCCGACGCGCGCCGTTTCAGAGCGATCACGAGCGCGACCTTTAGAGAACGCCGGAACACAGCGTTCGCCGAGTACCCTACACGCTCTCGATATATTTCGCAACTTCGGAATTTGCACAGGTGAGTGTGCGTACCTCGCGATGCGCGCGTCGCAATTACGCGCCGATAATAAACGGTCTCTCGTGGGATCTGATTTCATTTTAACGACGTGAAATCGGAGCGCAATTTCTGCAGGCTGATTTTTCCGCCGCGACCTATATTCCCTTTCATCCTTTGCTACGGACAAGATTTCGATTTCCTCTCGTATCTTTCTTGTGTCTTTTCGGTTCGAAATCGAGCAAGCCGTGGAAGCGACCGCCGAGCGAAACGTCAACGTACACAGGTAGCGCGCATTCGAGGTCACTATCGATTTGCGTGAATCGGCGTCGAGTACGTCGACCTTCATTACCAACGATTAATGACTGCTGGTCGAGGAACCGATGTGTGATCGAGCCGTCCGCTGAAACGCGAGCCGTTCATGATCACCCGCATGATTATTTCCCCCCACGAGCCGAGGGTTGCAGCCTGAGTCGTATTGGCGAACATTTCGTTAATGAGACCACAGTCGATTGATTCTCCTGACAATATTGAGTCGACACGTTTGCGAAACGTACGCGCTCAAACGATCCGAGACTTGAGCCTCCTCCCGTGTGCAGTCGTTTCTTTTGGGACATACAGTACAATGTGGGTCTGTCAGATACGGGTAACTTCAAACTGCCATAACTTTGTTAGAAATCAACATTTTTAGACGCATTTTTTCCAGGAATATAGAAAAGCCTCGATTATAAGACAGCAGTGTATACTGTGTGCGAAAAATATCTAGAAGATAATAAATATTTATTCAGTGAGAATTAATATTTACTGAAATCTAGATTTGTATATTTGGATAGAAAATAAATGTCTTCATGGAAAACTAAGATATTCAGAAAATATGTATTTCCTTATTCGAAAAATATTTTTAATTAGTATAAATGCGTCTATTAGTGCACCTCCAGGTAAAAATTTTTCATTTCTTTTTTATATAACAAATATTGATTCGATAGGCACTAGAAAGAGAGTATAACATGTTTATTTAAATCTAGACACTTCTATTTTCATAAATAGAATAAACAATTGCCATCACGAAAAGCTAAAGTTTAAAAACAATTGTATATTTTACTTGAAGGATATTTTGCATTAGTAGAAGCATGTTTATTATTCGAACGAATAGTTTTTATTTCTTAGATATTCTTTCTCCCAATATAACAAAATCTAAATCAGTACCAACAGAAATGCGCGTTATTTTGAATATTCGCCGTGGCGGGTTTACAAAAGTTGACGAGCGACCGAATATTCGTTCGGGTCTGACGGAAACAGACTCGACACCCTACGCGGGGCGTTAAGATCTTCGTGAGAAGTAGTTCGCGAGATATCACCGGGGTTCACGGGGTAAACCAACTTCCCTCTTAAATGGATCTCGATTTCGAGCCGCTACAACGACGGGTATTAGAACGAGAGAGCTATTTTCGCGGGAGCGCTCGAAAAGTGCAAGAACAGCTTAAATTTTTCACGAACTTCCGCGGCGTGAGAGTGCGCGTGCGCACCGCTCGTCCCAATAAATCGCTCTTCCTATTCGATATGCACAGAGAAATCGGGAATAGCGGCACGGGGGAATGCACGTGCACTTAACGTTAATCGAGTCGGTACATCCGATTGGGAGCTAACGCGCCGTACGAACGAGCCGCGGAATCGTTTGTCGCTTCAACGAGTCGACGATTAGTCCGCGACGCTCTCTCTCTTTCTCTATCTCCCCTCCCTCTCTCTCTCTCTCTCTCTCTCTCTCACTTTCTATATATCTCTCTATCTTCCCGTCGAGTCTTGGCGATCGGAATCGACGTTGATTCACTGTCGGACGATGGTCTCATCGATTAAAGTCATCAGCGGGATTTCCTGCTTCGTCCTGAGAGTCCTGCGACCGTCGCCGGCTCTCGTGTGCGAACGACCGCGTCCGCTCGCACGAGAAGCGATCGACGTCCTCTCGCATATTATGCTTCGGCGAATCGATCGGTCCGCGAAACCGCGCGTCCTTGAGTTCCCATATCGTGCCAGCGCGACGCACTAATTGATCGCAATTACCGCTCGATCGGGATCGATCAGAATGCGGATAGTGGAGCGAGAGAGCGGGCTATGAGAATTCCGCGCCGTTTGATGGCGCGCTTTCCTCTCTCTCTCTCTCTCTCTCTCTCTCTCTCTCTCTCTCTCTCTCT
>NW_022639479.1:933418-940246 GCF_010583005.1 Odontomachus brunneus
TCTCTCTCTCTCTCTCTCTCTCTCTCTCTCTCTCTCTCTCTCTCTCTCTCTCTCTCTCACTCTCCTTTTCTTTTTATTTTCCGTGATGATGAATATCAGGAAAAGAGTAGGAATGATCGGAAGGAGGGCGAGCGAGCTGTTAACGTCTCGTCGGAGTTACACGCGCGGTCAACGTTATACCGTATTATTTGCCGGGCTGTCTCTCAAACAACGGCTATTAATAAGAACCGAGCGACATGCACCGTTCGCTGCTGTCGCCGTGCCTTTCCTTTTTCTCTCCTCCCGATTCCCATTCGTTCGTCGTTACCGCTATTAATATTCGATCATTGTCCGCGATTACTATTCGCTAGGTAATTTGGCTGTCACGTCGATGTATACCAATAGGTAACTCGCGCACGATGCCTGAATAAATAAATCTCGCCTCGCGTTTCACACGGGGAGAGAACTGCTCGCGGGAGCTGCGTACGCAGAAATGCACGGAATGAACGCGCAAACTTCTTCGTCAGTCGACTGCAGTCCGTCCATCTGGCTTGGCCGATATGGTAATCAGCGGCTCGATCGATCGCACATGTGTTCGTTATCGTTGTTGATCTAATCAGTGGCAGTTCCGCGACGCGGGATCCTCTCCTTTGGCGGGACTCGCGCGGGACGGAAAGCGATAACATGCCAGCTTGCTGAACCGCACCGTATGAATTTCATTAGGAAAATGAGTCTGCATTTTCTGTGGCCGCAGCGGCGATGCGCATCCGCCGCGCGGCAAGATTAATTTGGTGTGTTCGGCGATATCGCGGCCACGACGATACCCCGCGTTTTTAACGGCCGGAAAAAAATGGGAATTATGCGGCGCGCGCGTGTCTGACAAAACATTAAATTCCAGCGCGAAATTTCCGGCGCGCCAAACCTGCGTAACCAATAGACGCGACTCCCACGCTACTTCGACTACTATTTCGCAGTACGTTCCGGCAGTAACGACAATACCGCCCATTCTGTTACAAATTCGAAACACGGCCGTCATATTGTTGCCGTTTTAAACGCGACGTACGTATTTTCGGCGCTTTATTACGCCGCGAATTTCGCGATGAAGAATCGCACAAAGCATTCCGCTGGAATTCCGTCTCGCTGAAAAATGAGCGAGAGAGAGAGAGAGGGAGGGGGGGAGGAAGAAGAAAAAAGACGGAGAGAAAAAGGCAATCGCCGCAGCAATTCACGATAACGATGCATATTAGCATGATACTCAGTTTTTTAACAATGACTGATAAGCAGCGTAGGTTGGGCGCATCGCTATCTGCGGCGCCGCGATAAAAATGCCCCACGAGCCGAAAACGGGATAAGCCGATAGCAGATACGAGAGAGAAAGAGAGAAAGAGAGAGAAAGAGAGAGAAAGAGAGAGAGACGCGTTTAACGCCATTCACATTTTCGTAACGCGGCTGTGCATCATCGCGCACGGTTGTCTACACGATTGCAATCGCCGAATTACGTCGAGGGGATTTCGCGATGTGCGGCAAACGAGCGAGATCCGCGCGAGAGGTATTAAGGAATTTATTCACACCAGGTGGTGTAGTTTCAGGACGGCCAAGGAGCGTATTTTCAGTCGCGCAACGAGAGAGCTACACTGCAAATCCAAATGTGTTATTTTTAAGCGCAAAAACGTGTTTTAAGTTGAAACTTTTTGTACACATTTCTCTTACCGTCTTAAGTCGCGTCTTTTGACACCTTAGAGACGCGTAAATTCGAGTTTGATATCCTTAAACATGTCAAATGACATAAAACGGTGAGAATCGTATAAAGAGATTCAACTCAAAATAACACACTTGGATTCGCGGTACCAGATCGCACGAGACTTCAAGCACGAATGTGTTTTACTGCGATAAATGTTACGTGAAATTTTGGTATAATTCCAAGCATTTCGCTTTAAGTGAATGAACTTCTTAAGGAGCAGCGATAACTTACGTCGCTCGGCGCGTTGTCGTTCGTGGCTGGCAGGCGTCGAAAGGTGCGCGCCGTTAAAAGGTGAAAAGCCGGAATGTTCGATTTGAAGGTCGTGCATTCATCTTAATCAAAGAGAAATATGAGGCGCATTCTACTTATTTCATGGGGGCTGAAAAGTGCCAGACGCTCCTCGGCCAGCGAGGAGAGGAGCGAACGATAGAAAAGGAGCAGGAGGGAACGAAACGAGAGGCCGCGAGAGAGGAAAAAGAAGGAAGCGAGAGAAATGGAATGCACTCGAGCGCGAAGATCCTTCCTCGTCCGCGTTATCAGGCATGACGTCGTTGAAATAAATCTCGGAGGCCGCGACGTTTCTTCTTCTTCTTCTTCTTCCACTCCTTCTTCTCCACCGACACCGTTTGCCCGCTCGGCCCGCTGTTTGCTCGCGTCGCTATTCCTCCGCAAAAGTACGTTACGCGCGGGTAAAAATCAAGATAATTTCGTCGAGGTTCGAATACGCGAGGCGCTACACAGGAAAAAGGACATTCTTGTTTGGAAAGTATCTTCATTCTCGACGTGTTAATCTTGAAGTGAGATTACGTAGGACCAAACGAAGATAAGTCTCGCAAGAATATATTTCATACAATTCAACGAGGAAAAACCTGTGCCCTTATTATTCAAAGATCACTTTCATTAATGGAAAGCACATAATATTGCATTGAGAAAAAATATGATGGTTTTAAATATATTATGACCTAGATTCCCTTGCCACGTGAAAACTGACATACTCAAATCAGATATTGACAATAATTGTTTCGTATATGAAATAATCGTCTTGTTTCATATATAAGCAATGATATATAATTTTATTGGAATTTTACAATCTTGAATTTCAACACAATGTTGAAATTTTATTTGGATATTATAATAATTTCATAAGAAATACAATATGATTATTTTGATGATATTTTCTTCCGACATTTAAAAATATAATTGATACTCTCAATTCAATATTTCGTGCTTTCTATTTATGAAAATTATTTTTCGATAACACAGGTTCCTCTTCGTTGAGAATTATATAAGATGTATTCATGCAAGTGACTTATCATAACGCTACGTGATTTAACTTGAAGATTGACATGTTAAAAATAAAGATATTTTCCAAACAAGAATGTCTTTTTCTTCTGTGTATATACGCTTATCGACAAAATAACGGGCTTATCGTCGAGCGCGCCTCTCTCTTTCTTTTTCTCTCTCTAACGTATCCGATGTAATGAGTTTGTAGAGAAAAAAGAAACGTCGTCGCTCTCGAGCGGCGATCTCCGCGTCGGATTAAATACGTTAATAAGTGAAAAATCCGCCATACATATAATTAGCTTGGCGCACGTTCATTTATATTACCACAACGTGACACGCGAGGAGTTGCATATAAAAATCTCACGATATCAAGTATCAAGTTTGGCGATGTTATTAATTACACGTTCGCGCATATCAGGAAAAATCTTCTGCAATCACTTCTCTTACTCACGTCGGGAAATTAAATTACATTAGAAAATCTCCTATACATCTGTCTACTAGGATTGTGCGAAATGATACTCGGTTTTGAACCCGCTTGTTGGAATCGGTACGAGTAATAGTTAGATCGAAATAATCGATTTTGAAATCAATGTGTGAATCGGTTCAAATAATCATTTGAGTCACGCGAAATGACAGACAAAGGGCAGACCGAGTCTGGTTGTCATATTCTTTGCATATTAATTAAAAAAAATATTTATCCAGTATCTTTTTATAATATTATGCACACTGTCGTATAAGTACAAGCGTTAGATAAAGGAAAAAAAAATATTATCCTTATATATAAGGATAAAGAAATATATTTATACACAAAGAAGTTATTAAGTTGTGAACAAAGTCGTGCAAATGTGACTACCTATCCTATACCAAGGATCTGATAAAAAATCTGCATAAATGGAGCAATTCTAACGGAGTGGGATATTCTAAAATATATGTCAAAATGACGGATATTAGTGGTATAAGGTTAATGTGCAGAGCGAATTTTGCGCGAAACCCGTTTCGCCGCACGATCCCTTTGACTCATTCCGCGTCGCGATCTTCGTAATCTCGTGAGTTTTACGAGCGTTTTAATTAGACCGGCACCGTCGACATTACCATACCCGCGACTACTGGATATTCCCTGTTCGGCGCTCCGTCGGCCCTTTTCGGCCCCTTCGCGGCGCGACCTCGCGTGGCATCATGAATAAAAAAGTAATCGGCGTCTAAGTGCAGTAACAAATCTTCGCGTGCACACCTCCTCTCTCGGCCCGTTTTATAATCTCCGTAAGAGGACTCTTTAAAACGCGATCACGGACGCGTCTCCGTACAGGGCTGATCCATTTCATCCGGTAATTTTCGCGACTGCATCAGCACGCATCCCGAGATGTTGCAGGCCGCATTAGCTTTCGCGTGAGCTGCGCGTCGCATCCGTTCGATACCGGCGCGAATCACCAGCCGACGACCGCCGCTGTGTAATTCAAAACGGCCATACGCAGCAAAGTCCAATTTATGACCGCCACCCTGCTCTCCGTGCTTTCGCTCGCGACGGACACATTTTCCGTAAATTAAAAACGCGTTAAATCCCATTATTGCGGGCGTCCGATCGAATGGCTCGCTTCAAGAACCGCCCGGGGAGATTCATGGACCACGGAACGAAATTGACCCGACGACTTCATAAATGACTTACGTTAACTCAGTAATCTACCACATTGAAAGACTTAAAAACAAACTCGTCCAAATTACAACGCAGGAAAATCACGATTTTCCTCGGGAAAATTGTTAAAGAAAAGATCGGTGCTCCAGAATTAGTTGACAGAGAATTTAGGGCGAAATATTTCCCTAGATCGACAAATATATTTCGAATAATAAGTCTTGATGACTTGAAGATTTTAGTAAAAATTTAAGGTTCTGCTTAGAAACAAACTCACGCGAGTTATTAACGCAAGAAAACCACAATTTTCTCTGGAAAATTCTCGAAGAAAAGATCGGTGCGTCGAAATCGGTTAACAAAGAATTTAAGGCGAAATATTTCCCTAGATCGACAAATATATTTCGAATAATAAATCTTAATGACGTGAAGATTCTAGAAGAAAATATCTAAAATTCTGCTGGTTGCATAAACTCGGCCTCGCTCAATTCGTCAATTAAGAATTTACTGGGCTGACCTCGACACTCTTCTCACCTCAGTCACGAGGCCAGCTATTAACGTATTTCCTTCCGCCCGTCTCGCTCCGGCGAATGACGCGATTCCCAGCTTAGGCTCGTTTCACACCCGTCAGTTCAATTGACACGATTTTTCCAGCGAGCCGTGAATCCTCCGGCGATATCGAGGAAAAGGGAGCTCGCTCCTCTTTCTCCCATCGTGTGACACAAAACACCGGGGAAAAAATTTAAATCGTCGATTACGCCGGACAGGAGACACGCGGCTTGTCGCGCTTGAATTATTGATTCGCAGCAATCGTCATCCGCACAGGTAAACACACACACATAGCGCCCGTCCCGTCGTGTTGGCGGCGCGCAAAGTGCCCGTGTGTCGGGGGGAAAATGCGACACACGCAGCAGCGAGTTTCGCATTTCGCCGGGTGCCTAACAAACCCGCATTTCTGAACGCCGGAACTTTGCCCGATATCACTGTGGCGCGCACCGCGCCGTTTGGCTCCGAGCTGTCATCGAAAATATCTCTGCGCGTGACAGACCGCTGATTGCCGCCGAGAGAAGATCGAACGACGAGTCCTGCGAGCGCGTTCGCGAACATTTTTATCTCGGCTCTCGAGTTGCCGGGGGGAAAAAAAACGCAATAACCCAATTTGTTCATTTCAATCCGCGATTCCCGCCACGCGCGCCGCCCGTTTGCGTTTCGAGGGGCCACTACGACGACGCGAATAGCTCTCGATCGATTCGTGACACTTGGCTCGCATATTCGTCTTGAAATCTACGCGCGGTGTCAACCAGACGGCTTCAGAGCCGCGAATATCTACGGAATACACTGCGGCTATCGGCTGTGCCGCATAAATGTCGTCATAAGTATCAGACCACGCGGTTCCGCTCGCCGAATTAAGTAACGCGTGCCATGCGCGCGCGTGTGTAATCGAATGGCTCTGATCGAGAAATTTATCTAACCCGATTCACTGGCTGATTCAGTCCGGTTTCAATTAAAAAAAAAAAAAAAAAAAAAAAAAAAAAAAAAAAAAAAAAAAAAAAAAGAGAGAGAAAAGAAACAAATGGAGGAAAGAGGAGATGCAAAAGGGAGAAAACCAAATGACTTCCTTGTTTAACCGAATCCAACGCGGGCGCGTCCAACCGCGGCCGCGACCGAGAGCGAATGCCAGCTGTGAAACGTGATCTGTTTACCCTGCGCAAGAAAGTGGCGGAAAAAATTGCGCCATTTCCATGGCGGACGCCTGCCGTCAAAGGTCGAATAACAGCGAGCGACCACGTCAATCGGCATCCGGCGTATCGCCGGGATGGCTTTATCGTCGCGGCCCCTAATTTGTTTCGAATCGTGCGAAAACGATCGAACGCATCCCCCTCGATACCGTCGACGGTGGCGGCATCGCGCGCGCGCGCGCGAGCGTCGTTTGATGAAAAAACCTACTGGCACGGAAATACCCCCGGCGGATAGATAAAACGAAGCTCAACGCCTCCACCTAGCGATTTATGTACGGTCTATTTCTGGTGTCGATATACGCGGTGTGCCAGATGTACGTGCCGTCATATTCGCGTCCTTCGCTCGCGGATCTCGCGGCCAATGGCTTGGGGTGCTTGTCGAGAGAGGGTGTGATGTGTGATGCTATTAACGCGTCTCTCTCTCTCTCTCTCTCTCTCTCTCTCTCTCTCTCTCTCTCTCC
>NW_022639479.1:942485-960537 GCF_010583005.1 Odontomachus brunneus
TCTCTCTCTCTCTCTCTCTCTCTCTCTCTCTCTCTCTCTCTCTCTAATGACAACTCTCACGGATAATAATAAATCTTGATGACTCAAAGATGCCAAGTAAAATCTGAGATTTTGCTTGAGAACGCCTCTGACTGGCACCCCCGACACAAGAAACCCATATAGGAGATATACCGGAGTTAAGTGCTAATTTAACGCTGTGTTACCGACTTTCCTCCGCCCGAACGGTTCAGCAGAAATGCGCGTTTGAAAATGCGGGTGCTAGCTCACATTAATCTAGCAACCCGCCATAAAAAGACTTGAAAACCAACTCGCCGACGTTACAACGCAGGGAAATCATGATTTCCCTTAGGAAAATTCTTTGAGAAAAGATTGATGCTCCAAAATCGCGGTTAACCAAACATTTCAGATAAGAGATTTCTCCAGATTGATGTATTTCGGATAATAAATTTTGACGACTCAAAGACAAAATCCAAGATTCTGCTTGAAAACAAACTGACCCGAGTTATAACGCAAGGAAATCAACGATTTTTCCTTGGAAAATTCTTTGAGAAAAGATTGATGCTCTAAAAAGTCACGGTTGACAAAACATTTAAAGCGAGAGAGAAAGAGAGATTTCTTTAGATTGTGATATATGCATTTCGGATAATAAATCTTGATGATTCGAAGACAAAATCCAAGATTCTGCTTAAGGACAAACTATAGGCGCAAGTTATAACGCAGGAAATCACGACTTTTCTCTGGGAAATTCTTTGAGAAAAGATTAATGCTCCAAATTCAGTTAACAGAACACTTAAAGCGAAAGATTTCTCTAGATTGATCCGCTATATCGTGCGCATCTGACGCTCGAATTATTCACTCTAGATAACATCACACTGCGGCAAAATCTCCAGGAAGAAGATATCCCTTCGAGAACAATTTATTTATTCGTTTTCCTCGTACGACTTTCAACGCATCTCCACCAAAAATCACGTACTTAAAAGTACCGCCCGAGATCAATTTGATGTTTACCGGCGAAATTCGCATACTTCATCCTCGCAAAGGGAAGATTAAGCGACGCACTCGCCATCGTCATTCGCGTCAGGTTTCTCGACGCGTATGTACCTTTCACGTTCTTACCAACACCGAGTACATATCGTCGATCACGTCTGCGGGTCGGATTATCAAGAATTCCCGATACCGTGCACGCGTTCGCCCGGCGAATATAGAGAGTGTGTGGTACCGCACCACTCTTTTTTCTCTTTTCTTCTTCCCGCCTTTTTCTCCTTTTTCTCTTTCGATCTCGCGCGGACGGCAAAGCTGCGCGCCACGAGAAGCTGGCAAAACGTGAGTTATGAATATGAGAGTCGAGAGTGCAAACACGTCGATACTTTCTATCTCCACGTAAACGTTTTTCCGTTGCTCTCTCTCTCTCTCTCTGTTTCTCCCCTCTCCTCTTCGCCTCTTCCACCTCATCTCCGCATCACTGCTCTCGCGGAAGTTGCGTGCAAATTCGAATCGGCGAAACGAACCGGCGTGGTTCCCCCGACTTTGCCCCTTCATCTTGCCGCTCGCCACACAACGCACATGCATACACACACACATACACACACACACACACAGGTACATAACGCACGCTTCGCCGGACGAACAGAAACGACACACTCGCCTCTATTATGTATTAACCCGCGAAGTGGTCGAGCTGGGAAAAATCACGCCGCAGCACTCTGAGCGTCTGAGCGAAACGCCGCGCGATGTGCACGTAGTAGACGCGCGGTCGGTCGACAAACACGAGGTACGAGTATATCCTCGCGATTGCGGACAGCGGGGGAAGAGCACGGCCGTGCGCGAAACTCGCGGGCGAAAGAGAGAGCCCTACTTGAAAAAGTTCCCGTGAGTTTTATTAAATTTTCCCGTTCGCGAAAACACACCGGAGAATTAAAATTTTAATCTAAAGTCATAGTAATTTAATTAAATGCCCGGCAAGATTTAATTTCCTTTTAATTAAATAGTTTAGAAAAGGAACGCGATATGCGCGCTTCTTAAGCGCGATTGCCCCGTTTGGACGATTCGCGGGGACGCGTGACAACGCATCGCTCATGTGCAGATATACATTTACGTATGCGCGTATACATATGCGCGTATTCTCCGTTGGCCAGTCACGGGTTAATCGTCGCGTTACGGGTTGTCGAACCCTCGGCGACTCGCGGGAATGCATCTGGCGACTGCATTCGGACGATAATAAAACGCGCGCACCGTCGGACCGTACACGCACTGTGACGCCCGTTGCCACCGAGCGCGCCCGGCCGCGACTAAACACGCGCAATCTGTATCGTGATAAGGCGCGAAACGCGATAAGATCCATTCTCGAAAGCGCGTCGGGCCACGATAAGATAGTCGACGTATGGAAATCTCGGTTCTGGCCGATTAGCCACCGAGCTGCGCCCGGTGATCTCTCGATTCGCAACGGTGACGTTTGCGCGCGCGCCACGGACGTGTCGCAGTGAGGTTTACGCGGTAAAGCGCGATCGCTGTCTTTTACGTAACGGATAGAGATGTAAATCAGACATGAAACCGATCTCCCGTGTTTCTCTGTCTTCTCTTCCTCTGTTTCTCCGTCTGTTTCTCTCCCTTTCTCTCTCTCGCGCGCGCGCGCGCGCGCACACACGGCTCGAGATTAATCTACCTAAGATAGAATTCAGGGTCAGCGATAAGTTACGACACCGCGTCACGCGGAACTATTTCAATCGAGTGGACTACCGACGTTGCAGGAAATGACGACGGACACGTGGCGTCCCCACTCGAAATTTTGATCCCTACTTTCGACCTCAATATTCCATTTAACACCTACTTTACAGCTCTGAAGCCTGTATCAACCTCTTTTCATGCTATTTCACTCTATCAGCTTCGCCGAGAGATCCTCTGTGAAACCTGCAAATGATATTTCGTACATTTCCTACCATTTCGAGGCTGAATAGGACTGCAGTTTCCATGTGTCCCAAACGTACTGTCGTTTCGGAATATACAGATATCTCAAAGTTCAGAGGTCGAAAGTAGGGCTAAAATTCCGACGTGGGATCATATAAGTATAGTAAATAAACATGCGTAAGATACTCAAGAAGACCTCGGCAATCTCTCACTGTCCAACATCTCGTGTGATTTTTGACTGTTCATCACAGAGCTCGGAATATAATAAACTGATTGAACGTGGTTACGCCGCGACAATTAGAAATTCATTCCGCGTCCTCCGACGCGCGAGTAAACAAATATGACGACCCCCTTGCGAGATTCCGTTTTTGCAGATTCAACGTGAGATTTGTATTCCTCGCACTCAGAGCGCGTTTCATTATGCCGAGTCAACAATTTACGTAGATTAAGAGAGCGTCGATTAGCAAACAGTCGGGCGATTCGTCCGCCTGAACGAACCCGTGCGGAGCACGCGGCGTCGCCCATAAATCTACGTCGCGAAGCTCGCGGATGCTAAATGCCACCCACGTAACCCGACCTAAGCTAACGTTAACGAGTGTGTCCATCGCGATACCGCGGGTCGTAGTGCCATCGCTACGATCGACCTTTACTATTTCGAGAAGGCACCAGCATAAACGCTCCAATTATCGCCACACACGCTGAGCTCTCTTCGAAAGCGAGCCCTCTCTCTCTCTCTCTCTCTCCCTCTCCCTCTCTCTCTCTCTCTCTCTCTCTGTGTGTCCAACGCTTTGTCCACGAACGCCCACTGAAAGGGAGCTACAGGAAGCCTCGAGCGCTCTCTCTCTCTTTTCCTCCTCTCCCTCTCTTCTCTTCTCTATGTACCCTCTTGCCCTTTCTCTTCCGTCTTCCATGTCGCACCTTAACGTGCACCACAGCGCAAAGGCTCAAAGCAGGAAGCTATTTTCAGTTAATGCAAAATAGGAGAAAGCGCCAAACGCATGCGTCTCGTGTGTTTCTTTATGCCTGGATTTTGAAGAAGGAAAGCAAAGGACAAAAATCTAACTCGACAAAGTTGTTCTGAATTTCGTTCATGTAAGGAAAAAAAGTATCGAAATCGGTTCGAATATCGAAACTAGCTTTTCTTGAGAGACATGAAATTTTATTTGACTCCATTGTGTACCGACACGTCGCGAATTCGACGACGACGTCTCAAAGATCGGCGATGAAGACGTGACGATTGTGGACTATATCTTATTTTTATTTCGAACGTCGCGTATAATCTATCGCGCAGTGCAGATATACGACGATATCCGAGCGACCCGCGTTTTCCTCGATATTGTTCGATAAACGAACGCGGTATCGAATTCGCGGATCGCTTTTGGCGCGAGCTACCTTGTGCAATTTTGTAGTACGCACGCGGAGGAAAAGAATTATTTTAATTACGAACGATAAAAGCAACGCGGAAAATAGGAACGGGTAAAATTTCGTTGCTGGCGCGAGGGAGAATTCCAGCACGGTCGTTCTCTCCTTCTGAAAACATTTCTCGTAACTTCGTCAGTTCGCGCGAGCCGTTATTAAAATTACATCAGCATCGGCGTTCTAATTGTTTCATCGAGTTCCGAGAACGCGATGGCGAATAATCCGCTCACTGTCGGCCGGTTTACACGTGCTGCACAATAGCGCTTTGTGCTGGCGCCGAATTCACTCGAGTTAAGAATGAGAAAACAAACGGACACGATATTACTCGGGCACACACCATGATTGCCCGTAGCGAAAACTTTTTTCGCTCGGCGAAGAAACACGATGCGCATCACGAATGCCGATACTGGATAAATCTATATGCAATAAAATGCAGATAAAGTGGAGTAACGAGACGTGAAATAGGCTGAAATAATCGTTTCCCTTGGTTTAATTGAGCGTTCGAATAATTTCGATGCTCATCGAGAATAACAACGAGCACCGCGGCAATACAGAACATGCACACACACACACACACACACACGCGCGCGCGTGATCGCGATGTGAGTGTGACAACTATTGCAGACGCGCTTGCATCACTTTATCGCTATATTCATTTCGCCGTAAGCTACGCGATAGTGCTTGTAAACGATCCATCATCGCGCGCCACTTCGCGAAATTTATTTCTGCTTTCGTGCTTCACCCTCTCTCTCTTCCCCCGCCCTTCCCCCTCCCTCTCTCTTTCCCTTTCATGTATTGAAAAGTACGCGATGATGCCTCGCACGTGTGCTTCATTTTACCCCATCGTGCCGTTTTACCTTTCTAACTTGTTTAACTTTCTCCTCGACTATGTACGAGGAACGTGCTTCAACAACAACAACACGATCCCTTTGCACGACTTAAAACAATTTCTCGGGACTAATTTAATCACGACAGTCTTCGACAGCTCAATCGTTTTTAAGAACAGCTGATCCTTTCTTCCTCGAAGCCCTGCCTGTGCTATTCGTATGTGAACAATCCCGCGAATGTAATATTCGGAGAAAAATATTATAAGCGAGGCAACGCGCACAACGTGGAAATGAAATTTCAGAAAAACCTGCAGTCTCGAATTTGAACCGATGCTTCTTTTCAATAAAAGCTAATGAAATTTGAGACAACTTCGTCGAATCGGACTTTTGTCTTTTGCTTCTGTTCTTTTAAAACAAACATAAAAAAGATAGATCTAGAATTTGTTTCAAACAACTTCGAGAAGATGCGGAAGCTCAAAACTTGTTACTTCAAAAACAATGATTAATAAAAAAAATTGAGGAAATAATAAAAAAATTTGGTCTAGTAAAAATTTGGTTTCTTATTTAATATTCAGTAATTCTCATTTACTAAAATCAGATACTACTTCAATCAATTTCATTTGTTAAGTGAGTCTATATCAGGGTCTATGTAACTTTTCTCAAACCTATAATTAGAGTTTGTTATATTTTAACTTTAATATCAATATTATCAATATATACAATATCAAATTGTGCTTGATGTTAAATTATATAAGATATGAAATATCTTTTATATCTACTATTTGAAAATTTCTAAATCTAATTTCTTCATATCTGACTTAGACGAAGGGACGTAAAAGACAAAGCTTGGGCTTGACAAAGTTGTTCTAAATTTCATTAGCTTTTATTAAAAAGAAGAGACACAAAAAGAAAGAGAGATCGGTTCAAATTTCGAAGATATAAACTTTTTTTGAAATTTTATTTGACTCCATTATATGACGTATGAACATTTATCACGCAAACAGACTCGAGTTTATAGACACTTCTCACGCGCTTTGCGCGTGCAGTCTACATAAAAGATATATAAAAGATTATCTATATAAAAGATTAAAGTAGCCGCGTTCTTCAGAAATCATTCGCGATCGCTTGAAGGGTCGCGCAGCCACGTTTGAGAGCCGCTGCGTCGCGCGTGTTTTGGCGTAAATTTAGCGGATCGTAAAGTCGCGCCGCAGCATATAAAAAGGGAGATATTATTGCTCTATTCGCTCCCGTGAATGGGCCGAAACGCAGGGTCCGCGCCGCTCCTCTTCCGCGTTAGCCAATTCTGACCGCCACCTGTGGCTTCGCGCGCGTCTTTCACGGCCACCTCGAATTCCTACGTCGATCGCCTTCGAAAAGCGCGTGTGGTGCACACGCACGACACCCGCGCGACACACAAGCGCGCACACACGCGGCGCCGCGTTCACAGTTCACACCTCGCGAAAAATAAACATCGCTACGACGCGATAAGCGGAGCGGACGGTCTCCAAGGTCATTCCTGAAATTCCAGTTCCGTTCCGGATCGCCGATACGGGAACGAGAAAGAGAGAGGAGACGGAGAATGGACTGGAGGTGATGGTGGTAGTGGTGATGAAGAAAGAGAAGGAGAAGAAGGGTGAGAGCAGGAAAGAGCAGGAGGAATCGAACGTAAATCGCGGAATAATCGAACTAACTCTTCCCGCGAATAATCCTGTGCTCTTCGCGTGGCTGGAATATATCGCGAGTACGAAACGGATGAGTCTCTCGCGGCGTTGCACAGCATCTTGCATCTTGATATTATTGTCAGTAACGCTCACGGTTATCTTCCAAGCGGATACGTCGAAACAAGACTCGCTTATATTTCGAGAAAAATACGCGACATAGCGCGGAATATTGTAGATTAACGATATTCCCCCGACCTTTGAGTTTTCCGATCGAACCGTCGCTCGCTCTCCGCGAGACAAATCGCGCGCGATTTCCTCGCGGACAAGATAAAAGCGCCGGACGTCGGCACGCGAGATTCACTTGCACGTTCTATGACTATGCCACACACATGTCTGCGCTTTGTTTACACTGCTACACTCCGTAATCGCGCGTGCAAAATTCCGGAAAGATTAGCCTTATCTCTCGCGCTCGATAACTTAACAGTGCTCATAGACATGATGATAGGACCGCGACATTGGCTATATATATACCTGTCTCAAACTCCTTAAAGAGACAAAAAACACCGCATATGTTCTCGCCTTATCTGAGAGACTTGGCTAACACGACTCGACGGTATGAATCGTGAGTGGTTGTCAGAGCGACGTGTGTGGTAAACGACGGAAAATTGAAAAAATTCCGTCGCGTCATTGCGACTCTTTCGCTCCGCGCGCGACGTGTATTACCACGGAAAAGTCTACTGTAGCACGTCGAGAATCCAGTTTTGTATAGTCACTCGCAAATTGATTTGCATAAAGTTTCTCTAGTCAGAGTTAAGACAAAGCGTGATGATTCTTGATTAGTCCGTAACCTGTCCGTCATTTTTGGGGATGACGTGAATAAGAGTGAGAGAGAGAGAGAGAGAGAGAGAGAGAGAGAAACTCTAGTAGAAATGAGAGAGAAACACTAAGACTGAAATGACGAACATGCTGCAGTTTCTCTTTCGCTCGTTCACTCATCTCTTCCCTACAAATAGCGAACGATGTCCTAATATTAACTTGTGGAACTCTGTGATCGAATCAAGTTGCAATGCTTCAGTTTGTCAGAATCGAAAGCCACTGCTAACACGTACGTATATGTGTGTGTATATATGTTGTGTATACAGCAAAATAAACGGTTATAAATTTATAAAAATTGCTTCTCTCAAAATATAACGCGTTCTCTCAATTGAAAATAGTTTTTTCGCATGAAAAAAAGTTTGGTTGGATTAACCAGGAAAGTTAGATGAAATATGAACAAATCAGAAATTCCAGGATTGAAGTTATCAGAATTCTATTCAATTTAACCAGATTTTTGGTTAACTTGAAGCAAGAACCAGAGCAGTTACAAGTTTGGGTTTTAACTAGAAATCTTGTTAACTTGAATAGAATTCAGGTGATATCAACTGGAATTTCTGGTTCGTTCATATCTCACCAGACACTTAGTTAATCCGACCAAACTTGTTTCCATGCGAATTTTACAAATGTCACACAGTGTATTGTCACTTCGACTCCTGCCATCACCGATTACTACGTATAAAATAGAAGTATCAACGCTTGAACATGTACCTAAACTCTAAACATTCTCTCTTATTCTTTTGATCTTTTTAAATACGTATAATTAAACTTTCAATGTAAGATATATGTGCATATATACATATACCAGATATATACATATATTTAGTGTTGAAAGTTGAAACACTTGTGTTTAAAGACCAAAACAATGTCCAAGATTAGATACGTGTTCAGATATTACTTTGACCTGAAACTAGAGCCACACGATGTACAATTTCATACCTTCTTACATGCATGCTGATCGGTCGTTTAGTTCACTGCGTAAAGCTAGAATCATACAACGCACGATTTCATGTCTCCTGACATGTATGCTGACCGGCAGCTCAGTTCACTGCATATACCTTCCAAAGTATGCAGCGAACTGCACTGCTGATCAGCATGCATGTAAGAAACATGCATAAAATCGTGCATCATGTATTTCTAGTTTAAATCGCAATCGTGCATTGGAAAATCTATGCAGTGAACTGAGCCGTCAGTCAGTATATATGTCAAAAGGCATGAAACCGCGCATCGTGTTTTTAGCTTTACACACCAGCAGCTTTCAATTCTGATTTGAAGCGTTGTAACTTGATTCATTGGAAAGTGTACAAACCGATTTGCCGACTATACGCGTTCATGAACGCTGCATTCGGTGCAATTATTTTCGTTCACTACCGCTGACGACAACGAAGACGACGACGACGACGACGACGACGACGACGACGACGACGACGACGACGACGACGACGACGACGACGACGACGACGGCTCAATCGATCTCTCACGTCTGACAGCGAGTTAACGGGCAGTAACGACGGTGCCGACGCTGTCAGTCGAAACGCTACCGACTACGCGCCGTGTGCCGTCGAACGGGCCAACAATATCAAACGGAGTCGAGCTCGCTCGCTCGCTCGCTCGCAACAATACGGCGAGCAATACATGGTAGTATTGGAGCTGGTGGAGGAGAGCTAACGCCGAAATAGTAACGAGCAACAACGATAAATATACGGAAGTACTCTCCGCGTATATCGACGTGATATTCATTTGACAGCCCGAAGAATGATTGACACGTAACGACACGCGTACGCAGTTGTTGCGCGTTATTTTGGGCGGGGAATGCCACGACGGCGCTTTTAATTCGAATCATGGTCGAACCAGGTCGACTATGCCGTGACGAGAGAGACACGTCGAGATTCGAGTACGCGCGTATCAGCGCGCAGAGCAGCGCGCTCAAAACAGTTTCTATCGGCGCGATATTGTCGTGAATAAATATCGCGGAACGGCATAATCGCGTTATGCAACGCCCGAGCGCGGGCCCGACGACACCGGGGGGAGGGGGGCTGATTACTTAGCCTCGCAGCGTTTTCTTTCTTATCGGTTCTTCGCGACTATTCGTGTCACCCATGCACGATTCGTGTGTTACGATGCCGCGCAAACACAGCGGCGACACCAGCGGCACCAGCTGTCATCGGCCGCGTGAAACGTCAAGATACGATAGCGCGACGCGACGAATTTTCGGCACGGACTCTCCCTTGCGTGTGTGGATCCCGGCACCGGCAACATCGACGCGCGTGTTTACGCCGATACTTACTACACACCGCTCTCCTTCTCTCTCTCTCTCTTCTCGCCGACTCGGATGGCTCGTAAAACACACCCGCGGGGAGATCCCGTGCTTTACGAGAGCCGCCGTCAGCCTCCTCTCTCTGCCCCTCTCTCTCCCTCACACGATCGACAACACACAGACACGAGATCGACCCTTTGTCCTTGCCGAGGCTCTTCCTGCCCCACGAAGGAGACCTTCGCCACGCAACGCCGGCGTGCCCGCGACACTTATTATTGCAGGCTCGTCGATTACTGGCCGGCGATGCCGCTGCGCCAACAAGGCCCGTCGGATTTTAACACGCGTCGCCTTACTCAAGCCTTACGGCGAGCCGAGACCGTCAATCGCCGCGCGACAATTCGCGCGCGTCACGATCTCTCCCTTATCGTTTGCTGCGCTCTCGCTTACGCGCGCGCGCACGACAGAGCAATCGAAACACTCACGCGAGGCGCGAGCCGAGACTGACTCGAGGCGCGACTAGTCCGTCGGTTTTATACGAGTGACTGGTTTCCCCCGGCGGCACACGACGCGTACGTACGCACCGAAGGAGCAGCCACCGGCCTACCTGACCGCCGCTGCCGCCGCCGCCGTTGCTCGCGACGAACCGAGAATGCCCCGAAATTCCGTCGATCGCGGGATCGTTCTCCCTCGCTTTCGTTTTCTCTGTCTTTGCAGTCAGCAAACTCTCGCGAACGACGACGCAGCGTCGTCATAGCGTAAACACTTGACGCCGATCGACCCACGCTTTTCTCCGGAACCGCGGGCAATCTCGCGCGAAAACGCGCCGGCAGCGAGTCGTGCGAAAACGCCGAGCTAGACGCCCAAGTAAGATTTTGTTTACATGCCTTCGCGATGATGACGGCGCGATCCGAGCTTTGAAGCGTCGAGAATAAAGTCGTTTGCGGTGTGCGCCGTGCCAATTTCGCGGATATTTCCGAATGCGTGGGTGCGCGCGTGGCAATTGCGCGCTATACATTCGTGTGGAAAATTAATTTTCAATTAAATGCTCTTTCCGCGCAGCGATAAAAGATATTATTGGTGGTGAATTAACTTTTTAGATCTCGCGCTATATACCGCCGTTGTCCTCTCTGAAAATATTTTTATTTCATTGTATGCGAAATATATTTGGGTGCGTGTTTTTATGCCAACGATTTCGATTACAGTTGAAACAATTTCGATTAGAATTTCCGAACAATTACGTTTCCGTCCACGTTGCAAAATAACAATCCCGAAATTATGCGACGCAAAAAAATCGCCACTTTATCTTCAGGTAAAATTTCGTTTTGTCGGTATCGTCGATCACATTACTCGTTGATCCTCTCCAAGCAGAAGCTTACAACAATCATGTCGCGCATATCGATTGATTAATTTTTTTTAAATTAAGATTCTAGAAATCATGATTGCTTGCAAATGAGTTGAGAATTCTTGTCAAGTTCTCTTCAAACTCTTCAAAAGTTCCTATTGTTGTCAGTTTGCTTTTATTTTAAATTGCACTTATACCCGTCAAAAGCATAAAATTGACTCTCCGCGTTACAAACCCAAATCAAGGGGTTTCTATTGGTTTTTAACGCAGATCAATGTTCACTTTAATTTAAATATAAGAACCGACATTCTTTGTACTTACACAATTACGCTACTTATTACGCTACTAATTACGCCACGGAAAGATAACTTCGCATCCATCAGAAGCGCGGTAATTTGCTCTTTTCAATCATTTTGTTTCAAGTTGCTACGACGTCTACAAGCGGAGTTATCGATGTTTGTATCGATCAATGAGATTCTGTAACTCGTTATTGGAGTTAACAACAATTTCATTATCGTTGCGCAGCTTTTATATACCGTAGAAAAGCTGCGCAACGATAACGAAACTGTCGTTAACTCCAATAGCAGTTACAGAATTCCAGCTCTCAATCGATCGATCTACTCCTTTCGCGCATTGTGAAGTAGATCTTGATAACTGAAAACAACGGCCATGTTTCCAGGAAGCCATTTTGAGCCAATATCACACTAGAGATTGCCCATTCCATTTAGCGACTATTTTTCTACTGAGAGCAAAGCAGCCGCCGATTAAATTTAGTGACCTACCAACTATACGATGCTTTATTTCATAATCATCAATCACAATTCAATCAGCAATTACTAGTGTGACACGGGCTTCACGCTGTACACACGAGAATACAACTCACCATCATCACTCCGTGGTTTAGACAAAGATGGCCGCTTCAGCACGCGGTTCCCCCCTCCTCCGTCGCTTATTCACGCAGTCACAGAAACAAGTGCAGTATCAAAACATAAAGTCTGTTTTTTTAGCTGAACTGCCTGAACTGATGCACACTGGTGCAATAAATTAGAATGAAACAAAAATATATTTGTCTTACTTTAATTTATTGCACCAAAATACACCAGCTCAGACAATTCAACTAAAAATAACAGATCTATAGTGCCGAAAAGAGAGAGAGAGAGAGAGAGAGAGAGAGAGACGAAGAAAGAACAAATGTTAGCGTCGTACATACGCGAGAACCAAACTCGAACCTGAGCATCAATCATGTATCTTTTTCCCTAGTGTAAACTAGTGAAAAATGAAAAGCTTCACGTAAAAATTTTCACATTTCCATTGCGCGAAAAGTTACATGATCGCAAAAGTTGTCGAGTTCACGTGAAACTTTTCACGTTTCCGCTTTTAGGAAAAAGTTACGTGATCGCTATTCTGATGCCGTGGTTTCAAATAGTTGTAACTCGCGAATGAATCGACGTAGCGACATGAAACAAAAAGCAATCTCTTTGACACGCTTTCCCGCATGTGCCTATGGCGCTTTTTCATTGTTCATTTGGAAAAGTCGAATGTTGTGACCGATTAGAGTACGGTGTGGCAAATAGCGTTTGCCACATAAACGTGTTGGCTCTGACAACTAGCCCCGCACAGGAAATCCGTTTTCCACAAACATTTAGGTGCTCGTGTGCAAGTGGAATTTATTAAATGAGTAGAAAAATTCTATTGTATTATGTTATATAGATTCTGCCATGGTAATTACTGAGATATTACTAAAAAAAATTGGTCACTCAATAAGCGCAATGCAGTGTGATGAGTTCTGCAAGATTAATTCCTTACAAAGAAGAATGTTCGAGATTTACACGCATAAGATAAATAGCTGCCACTTTCTATTCAAACAAATGTGCATTTTTTAAATAAAGCAGTTAATACATTTGTATCTCGCAGCGAATGTACTTTTTTATTTGTGACAACCAACTCTTATTAATGACAGCAAAATGATTAATCTTTCAGCTGAGTTCATCACTGAGTCAGTCACTAAAATTTAACTGATATTATATAAGGCTCGTATATTAATAGTTATTGAAACTTATCTCACGCGAAATATTTAAGTTTGAATTCAAAGGAAAATTTTTTAATAAAACAAATAATATTCTCCAAATTTCTTTCTTAAATATTCGCGATGTTCATGAATGTAACTTTGGAATGTAATTATAAAAGAGAATATCACAAACAAAATGTCTTTGTGTTTTTATATCATAACGCATACTTTTTTAGCATATTAACGAACCAAGTTTGATCCAAAAATGATACTCGAACCATTATTAGACTCATAATTAGGGTCAGTTATCTTAATTCAAATCTGAATATCTCTCTTGGAACAAGCTTCAAATAATCACTATTAATAGGAACCAAAGTTTTTTGTTTGCATCTAACTGGGGCAATCGATACTGAGCAAGCGCGAGTATCAATATCTCGTTAGCTCGAAAAATTTCTACCAAATATTATCAATTACGCGATTTGACACGGAAGACGAAACTTTTCATCCGCGTTTCTATCAAGGCGAGCTTGACAACCGTGATGGTGCGTGTTGTCTCATTTTACCAGTGATTCGCGACTTGATACAAGCGCGTTATTACGATGAGTACGAAATCTGGCAGGCTCTGCGACGACCATGGCCAATGTCACGCTAAATTCGCGTAACTCGAATTTCGCCTCATTAAGATCTCGTCGCGGCGGTGGCGACGGCTCGCTGACCTTTCTTAACCCTTGATTCGCGGATGACGATCTCGCGCGGCAATCTGCGTGGGACGTGCATGTTTATTTTCGTTTCCTCTCTGCCATTGCCGCGACGAGTTCAATTCAAACAACACTTCGGGTTTCTGGTCTTCTCACGAGCGAAAATATCGACGCGCGATATATCGATGGGTCGTCGCAGGAGACATTTTCGTGAAAAGGATATAGGAGAATAACAAAAAACGAACGTAGATGAAAGAGGCGACGACGATGCCGAGCTGAGTTAATAAATTCTCGATTGATGCCGCTCTTCCGATGCCGATTTGTTTACACACTTTCCCGAGATGTAAACGGCGGAGCGCGATCAGCATTTGAAGCGCCACCTGACACAACAATCCGCCGCGTTATTGATATTGTTGCAAGGTTTCTATGGTCGATCGGATCGAGGAGAGACCGGAACAATTTCCGGTGAGAAACTATATGCTTCACTTGACCCTCCCAGACCATCTTCCGTGTTTCCTTCTCGCGTTCCTCTTATCCGTGGACACCGTGAGGGGCTTGCAAACGGACACTCCCGTCACGAGGGGGAAAAATTATGTTGGAAAAATATCGCGTTCTTCCACCACGAAATTTCAGAAAACGATGTCCCCCAATATCTCGTGCAGATTTTATCGTCCCGACGTCTATTATATATTACATCGATATTTCGTATTGATTCCCAACAAAGTTCAATATTTTCCAACGACTGCGCGGGAGAAAACGTTTGGTTGGATTAACCAAACTTCTGGTGAGATAAGAACGAGGAAATTCAGGTTAAAGTTGGCAGAATTCAGTTCAAGTTGACCAGAGCAGAATTCTCAGATCAGAACAGATCTCGAGCAGAAACCTGGCGACTTCAACCGGAATTTCTGGTTCGTTTATAATCCACCAGAAATTTGGTTAATCTAACTAAATTTCTCTTTCTACGTGCACCAAAGATGAAACTGTCGACTAACCAAACACCGTGCTCATAATCACGGTAGCTAGCACAGTGCTCGCACATGTAACGCTCAAGAGAGCACTTCATCAACCGACAGCTGGTGAATCTACGGTGTTCGATGTAAAACTTTCGCCGGCAAAACTTCTTCGCGCGCGCTTTCCGTCGAGATTACGGACTTATCTGCAGTATAAACGGAGATCGAAAGTTTATTTAATCGAAACTGGCGGTAAGCGACGGCGATGTGCGACTGGCCCAAGGAAAAAGCTGTTCTCCTGCAGCTCGCTGAGAGAAATCCCGCCTTACTGCTATCTCGCTTCGAAGAATCATCGCAGCAAGAAGCTCTCGAATCCATATCCGCGCACCGACACACACGGAAGGAGAGAAGGAAAGAGAGAGAAAGGGAGAAGAGAGAGCGACCCTGCCACTGACAAAGATCCACGTAAGGGTTTGCCGCCCACCCCCGAGCCGCAGCTTGGTAAGATAACGTGCGTCAGAAGCTTCCAAAGACGCGACGTTTGCTCATGGAAAATTGCCTTGACGTGTAGCGAGAACCACCGAGAGAAAGAGCGGCAATTGCTCTAGAACGTATTAGAGCGTGCGTGCGTGTGTGCGTGCGTGCGTACGTACGTACGTATGTACCTCTCCTTGCAGCGTGTGGATATATGCGTGTGACGTGGGACTAGACGGGATGATGAGAGGGACGAGCGAGCGAGGCAGAAATGACGCCTACTTAGCGAACGAGATAGCGCGCAGACGGGCGTCGAATTTCTCGAATTCGGCTCGCCGGATGACGAACGCGAAGCGGAAACACCGTACCCGGCTTTGCGACGCGCGTTCTCAACTACTCCGAAGGGGAGCGCAGTTAAATATTTGAGCGCGTCATAATTACTTCGTTCTGGGAGTTCGCGCTGCTGCTCAAGTATGCGAGCGCATTTATTACGCGCGTTATGAAAAAGCGGTTTTTTATGTTTGCATTCGCGCAAAGTGATACAACGTCTCTCCGTGTCCGCGGCGTTCTCTTCTGAATGTTATTGCGTCGATTAAACGCAACGTATCATTCCCTTTTCGCGCTCCTCTCTCGCTTTGCTTCTTAAAAGCACGATTATCGTTTATGATATATTTTAGGATCGTTTTATGTTATTAATGCGCAATCCTACATGGCAAGGAGAAAGGGAGAGGGAGGAGAACGCAGTGAGTATGCGCAACATCCAAAGTACGAGAAGCTTCCTCTCTTCGCGGAAGAATCCTATCTAAGCGGGTTAAAGGATACTTGGTGTGTTTCCTTTTATATCCCAATTCTATCATACCGGGGTACTTCACTCGCCACGATATTCATAGCGTATCGCAACAACTCCGGCGTACGCGTGCACGAGCGCGCGCGCGCTTGCGCGTATAATACAGCTCCGGGGCGTATTACGCGACGAAATGTAACATGTTACGCGATATGAGCGCGTCGACGTGATATTACTACGAGAGCCAAGCGGGACTCGTATTTCCTCGAGCATCCGCCGAGTCGGACTAATGAACGTACTGTCTCGAGATCCTGCGGGACAGAGGTTCCCAAATTTTCCACTTTCGCATGCGTCGGCTACCTCAAGATTCTGCGAGGGAAAACAATAACTGCCTCAAGCCCGCATTTTTCATTTTTCTTTTGTACGGGGAATGAGTTAGAAAACTATCAAACAACGTTCTTTAACTTCTTCGAAAATGTTTTATTTAACTAAAATTATTTAAAATCAGTGATTTAATTCAAATTAGTGAAAAAGCGATTTTGTTTCTAGATAATGTTAATGTAACATCTGACGAGATTTCTTTCTCTTTTATGAGGAACTTTGTGGTGAATATTTATTTGCAATAATGTCTGTTATGTTTTGTCGACAAGGTTCGGATCGAGAAAGAAAAATCGAACGTATCTACACAGAGAAAATTTAGAATAGCCAAAATTACTATAGGATTTTGTAACGGAGGAATATGTCGACATTTTGCAGTAATTGACTATTCTTTCATTCCATGTTTCTATTTTAGGAACTGAAGTTATAAAAATATTCACTATGTTTCCAACAAAATTTACTATGTTCCTTAACAGGATAGACCTTACTGACAGTTTACTCCTGCATAACTAGAAGCATAATAAAACAGAAAAGAATTTATATGAAAAGAAGAACAAAATTACAATATTTTCTCCGTGTAAGCGTACGCACATGTATGCCAGTATCCCTGAAGAGGCTAATAACGCGTTATGCAGCTTTAGTAAAGCCGAAAATCCTGATGAAACAATTGGAGCATGCTGCACAGTTCGCCAGGATTTTTCGCCCGAGAACTACCATTTCACTTGCCTCACACCCTGTCACGATCTTCCCGCGCACCCTTTCCTTCCCTGCGCCCAGGAAAGTCCGAATACACGCTCTTATTTCATTTAAAATGTAGAAAACGTAAAATGCAGGATAAAAGGAACAGACCCAATAATCCCCGGCCTTTACCCCGTTGCATTCGCATCGACAAAAGCGCTCACGCTCGGCGCGCGCGCTACGTCCGCGTGTGCGCGCCGCGACGGTGCGAGATTCGTATTCACCCGAAACACGTTTTTCCCGGCCAATACGACCGATCTCGACGCGATCCACGTGGAACTGCGGCGTAGCGTGTCGTATAAAAGGAGGCCAACCTACGCCGCTCCAGTGAATAAATAACCACCTACTATCGACCCGATCGTGACTCAGGACGAATCTGTCCGAATGAAGCAATCGAATTCTATACCGTAGCGGTGTCCCAGGCGGTACCGGATGTCTCGCTAATGATAGACTACTCGAGGAACAACGTCGGACCGGTCGACGTTCAGCAAAATATTATATCGTAGCTCTCGCCGCCAATCCTCTTCCCTCCACCCTCTCTCTCTCTCTCTCTCTCTCTCTCTCTCTCTCTCTCTCTCTCTCCCTTTCTATCCCCCCTCTCTCTTTTTCCTTCTCTTTTTCTCGGATTTTATTTGGGTTTCCTAAAAAAAAAAAGAACATCTCAGAAGACGTATTAATCTCGCTGAGCATGGAGAAACGTTCCCTCCTTCGTCGTAATTCTTTTCTTCGGAAAATGCAC
>NW_022639479.1:960547-977672 GCF_010583005.1 Odontomachus brunneus
CATACATATATATAATTTATATAAAGTCCAATTAACATACACGTGGAGGCGACAAAAAAGCGCGTATCCCGCACCGTAACATGTGAACGCGTATTCTCATGAGGTTATCGCACCCACTAGTGACGCAAACACCCGGAAGGCAATAAATCGTTTATCTGAGATGCTTGGAAGTTACACGTTTTATATGCGCGCCGTCGTCAATAATATATTATGTTAGTCGCACAATAAATACACTTGTCCCCGTTTCTTTTTTCTTTCGGTGAAGAATAACGCGCGAATAAGACCGAGACCGTGCGTATCGAGTCTATGAATAAGTCATGCGTCGTTGAGTCGTGAGGGATCGCGCAAAGGCATACACACACACACACACACAGACGAATATCCCGACTTTAACACCACGTGCAACACCCGCGCGACATCCGTCCATTTGGATGATTGAATCTTCACTGTCGAACCGACAACGCGGCCGAAGAAACAAACGCACATTCGGAGCGCATCCAATTAACTAATAGAACGACTCACTCCAGGGAGTGCGATTTCCGACAGGCGAATGCAAGGCAAAGCGGAAGGAGATCAGCAGACAGACACGCGACTTCGCCGAGGGTATTCGAGGCGGCATGCATAGCCGATAAACCGAGCGATTTGTACGTGGGACGACACGAGGATTTGCGACACGATAAAGAGTTCACGAGAATGCGCAATTTATGATAATCTCCTATCAATCCGAAATGCAACGGATCCAACTTCTCGAGAGACTCGGCTCCGTTTCTCGGATACTCCGACTAAGCTTCGCTAAGTCCGAAGTTGCGTACCCAGTCGGAACGAAGAACGAGGGGCTCAGAGACAAACGGGATTGCGCCAGGGATCAGCGCAAGGTAACAAGGTCTCAAACTGAATTCTAACGTCGATTCGAAATTATTGTCCTTCTCGGAAACGCCGCGGAAAGTGAGAGTGAGATAAGGAGAGGAGAGAACGAAGGAATTGGAGTGAGTAAGAGAAAAAGAGAGAGAGAGAGAGAGAGAGAAGGAGAGAGGAAGTGTTTCTTTGTTTTTGTTCGAAAGTTCCTTCTCGATCCAGATTTCTCGACTTGAGCCGCCGCAACGACGGTGGCAGCGGCGGCGGCGGCAGACATCGAATAACCACCGCCATGAGGAAATACGCGCAACCGCTAATTGAGAGCTAATTGATCTACGCTGTACAATTTACGTGCCGTTGTTGTGTATGCTGATTAGAATGTGCTTGTTTGCGGAGTGCTGCACGATTCCGCGTCGCAAAGGAAGGCGTGCGTCGCTGCGGCAACGCTTTGCGAGCCTTGAGCGCGTCACGCGGAACGAGTTCTAATCGTGCGGAGCGGCGCGTTCCGTAATTTAATATCGATCTCTCTCTGCCCCTCTCGTTCTCTATCTCTGTATCTCGTGTTGTAGGAATTCCCAAAGATAACTTCAGCGTGTAACGGGCAGATCATTGCAATTTATCTTTGGGACAGCGTGCAATTATTCGTGCGTTGCGTAAAACCGTCATTTCGCGATAAATTAGGAAAGAGTCGGCGGTTTAACGAGATTTCACCGTGCAATTATGCGGCCGAGCGAGCGAAACAATTAATCGTCTAACGACGTCAGAGTGCAAATTGAATTATAACAATTTTTTTACCTGCCGCTCGCGAGAAAGGAGAAAGGGCTTGCATGAGCGAGTGAGTGACTTTCTCTCTCTCTTTCTCTCTCTCTCTTTCACTCTCTCCCCCTCTCTCTCTCTCTCTTCTTTTCCCTCTTTCTCAAAGGACTCGATGACTCATAACGCGTATTTTTAGCGTTTCGCGAATTGCATAATAAATTACATGCGAACGGCAGTGGCCGCGGCATTTCGACCACGCAGGCAGGTTTGTATTCCGCTTACGCAACGTACGCACTCGGGGGCCCGCGCGCGTGTCGGAAATTCAAAGCCATTGCTGTCGGTACATCGGCCTGTCCCGCCGAATCGGCCGATGTGCGGTCGCAGCGTGACGCAAAGGACACTCGCGAAACGGGGCCGAGTCGATTTACAAAGCCCAAGCTGGATGGTGTAGCAGCTGGCATTTCACTTTGCGATTCCTGAAACCGCAGCGGCGCGCTCGCGGTCTCCTCAGCTTTAAACTAATCGCGCGAACGAGACGCGGGCGGGATATCTCGCTGATTGCTCCCGTCACACGCGCTAAGCGCGTCCCTCGCACGTATAATAAACGAACGAGGAGAATTCTTTTGTTGCTCATTCAGCCGCGCAAACGCGTCAGATGAGCGCGCCGAATGAAAGGCACTGCTGATACACGATGGCGCGGCGCGCAACGGCAAAAACACCTGATCGTTTTGTGCGAGATATTATTTTTGATTAAATGCCTTTTTGCGCGCGACGCATCGATACGTTATCGATTGTGATCGCGCACGTGATCGGCTCGACAACTAGAATTTACCGTGTTTCCTACGTTGGATACGCGTCTCCATTTATCTCGCTCTCGTGTCGATATGAGAAAACAAAAGAAACAAAAAACAGGATTTAATGTTGAATTCCAGATGTTAATACCGTCACGCTGTAGCGCCACTTATCGGCTGGAAAAAATTCCCACGCGGATTTTCACGGTCTATTACACATAGTATTGGACCAATAACTCTGTCCATCTCGAATACCTCCGCTATCTCGAGTAATATAGGAAAATAGTGTCTATAAAAGTGTTATGGTTTCGTAGTGACAATGATCCTTTTGTGTGTAGAAAGTGTATAGTAAATTTCGAAGATATTTCAGGAAGGGCGTTATCTTGAATTTTTTGAATGGAATTTACGTTTTTCTAACATCTTAACTGATAAAATTAATTTCTATGATGATTCTGCGAGAAATGAATTCCAAGATATCATTTATTTTATTCTGATACTTTTTAGTACACATAAAATATGGCGCACACACACACACATATATCGTAAACTATTCACCTACTTTTCACCAAATTCATTTATATATTTTTATATGTAGAATGACGAAGGAAATCGATCGGTGATATTAATCTTTACACACTGGCGCATCAATGAATCTGTAATGTGCAGCAGAATTTTTTTGAGGTTCTTTATGTACTTTTTCTTAGTAATCGATTTTTATTCTATATACAGAAGTATTAAATTGAAGTTATCGGAAAGCAAATATTTCTCACACGAGATATTTCATATCTTGTGTTTTGAAAAGTACCAAAATAAAATGAAATATATCATTTATCGATTATTTTACTTTTATACGCAGAAAGATTGGACGAATCGATATGTGTTAAAAGAATTATATATAATTCCATCTAAAAAATTTAAGATGACTTCGAAATTTCCTACACACCTTTACTCACGAAAAATTCATTACGTTACGTCTCCTTCGAAACTATAGCATTTTTGTGGTTATCATTTCCCCGTACTGTTTGAAATAGCGGAGATACATAAGGAGACAATAGTTATTGCCTCTATACTCTACTCTGTATATGAGAGAACTGCACGTTTCAAGCGCAATAAAGTGCGAGTTGTCGAGTAATATACAAGATGACACGCGTCGGCTTATTATTAAATGCTAGATTCAGAGCCAGTCTCAGTTGAGTCGTATACGTACACGCGCATACACATATACATACATACACGGGAGGACGCAATGTTTTCCGGCTATGTCAACCGAAAACTTCGCGAGACGGATTACGTGGGTGGAGAACTATTTCTTAAGCAGGTACACGAGGCAATTGCAGTAGACGTAACTCTAGCAAGCGCGCATTTCACGCGGAACACTCTCTTGGACGAATCCACCATTTCCAGACTCAGATTTATCTGAGCATCTTGCCGCAATAAAAGCAAGAGAGGGGACTACACCGCGAAACACGTCTGCCGGTGTCGTGCATGCGCGCGGGTAGCGACGTAAAATAAATTACGATGATATGCTCCGTACGATTCGTGAAGGAATAAAAGTAACAAGAGAATCACGGTCACCAGTGCAAACGATTATCCTGAACGCGGGGGAACGAGAGAGAGAGAGAGAGAGAGATATGGATAGATTTATTAAGCCTTGAGGTAAAATCCCTTCAGACATACAATAATAGTGCAATATATATATATATTTTTTTTTAAGTCTTTCATCGCCTTTTCAACGTGTGCTTAAATTTTCTCTTTCCTTTGATTATTAATTACTATTTGTTCTAAAAAATAGTGTAATTACTATTTGTAAAAAATAGTGAGAAACCAATTATGGTAGAATAAAACAAGAATATATACATAGTCGTTAGACAAGAATTTTACGCTAAAGAAAGAGAGAGGAAAGATTATTACGGCGTGAGTAAAATTCGTTTTCACGACGGCTCGAACGTGAAATCTGTTCTAAAGTGTCGAAGAGGGCTCAAAAGGGACGTGACGACGACTGTGCCACGGCAACGCTATTTGCAAAATACTGTTAGTACGAAGCCTCCCCGAGAGGAGAAGAGTGATCCGTAGAAGCATGCGTCCGGTTAATGTACCCTCGGAAAAGTTCAGAGAAAGAGATAGATAGATAGATAGATAGAGAGAGGAAAAGAGAGAAAGAGGGGAAAGATAGGCAGGAAGGAAGAAAGCAAACGCATCGTCGGACGTGGCTCGCCGGAAAGAGTCGTTGCAGCGCGAGGGAGCGTTTCCTTCTTTCGCATTCCTTCGGAGCACCGTACAGGACTCATTGATTTCCACGGTACGTGACAAACGCGATCGACCGTGAGCATTCTCCGGCTCTAGGATCTGCCGTGAGTTCACGCTGATCCTCCCGGACGAGGCGCCACGCGGAGGTGCACAACGACGTACGAACGAAATGGATCCGAGCTCGCACACTTTCCTCCTCCTCTTCCTCTTCTTCTGCCGCCGCCGCCCCTCGTCCTCTCACCGCCCTAGTAAAAACTTCCGAGTGGATTGTCTTGTTTTCCGGATCAGTGAGAGAGCCGATCCGATGCCGCGCGCGCATAACGTGTCGCTCTCGATTCATTCGACACGACGACGCCGCTACTGACGAGGAGCAGAGGCGTACGAAAGAGCGTTACCTTGTCGGCGACAAGTCCAGTCACGCGTATAAATCCACGTACTGACCGAATTTACTCGCACGGCCGAAAAACGTTGACTCTTGATCAACATCGCGGAATGCAAATATTTATTTTGTAATAACTCTCCGTGTGTATCGGTCTCCCGCCGTCACACCGCCCGACTGTATTATAACTGCTAACGTATCACGCTCGCGCTAACAAAGCGAAATGTCCTCGATAATTTCCTTCCCTTCCCTCTCACACCATCATTTCCGAAATAAAATTCACGAGCGGGCATGCAAGAAATTCGAGAAATTCGATATAATTTCAAGAGCGTTAAATCGATGTTCGATCGCATAAAGGGGATTTAGTTTGGCAGCGTCGCTTTTTCGAATGTTCCAAACGGCGCGATATTTCATGTCGCGCCGGAATTATCTGCTGGCCGGCGTTGTTGTCGCACGAAAATTCAATCGCATAAGGGAGAAAGGTAAATCGACGATACCATCCTTTATTATGCTCTCGTTGTCTTCCCCGAAAATTTCCACGCGCTGAAACCCACACCGGCAATTTAGGCGCGCAATTTATCATCCGCGTCATTAGATTCGCCGAAACGGCCGCAGAATGCGCCGTTGAAACGCTCCGCGAGGCGCGTACACGCGTATATTCACCTTTTACGTCCTTCGTGCGCGTTCACGGCCATCTTTAACCCATTTGCATTCATAAACGCGCATAATGGACTAGCCGCTATCACGCAAGCATATGCCGCTCATCACGTTCCGGTCGAGAGCGTCGGACTACCAAGAAATAGCAAAAATGCACATTTCAGAATTTGCGAGTTTATTCTGTGACGCGCCTCATCGCTTAACCTCCTTTTTTTATTTTCTTCCTTTGCTACAGGTAATTAATATTCATTTTTCGGACGTGATGAATGCGCGCACAAATCTGATAATAACGCCGTTGTATTGATACAGATACCGCGGATGTATTTTGCAACATACCTAGATGATCACTGCAAAATGATAATTATAATTGTATAGTGCATAATAATCACGTGTTTTATATCAATATGAAATAATGTAAAGAATTCCGGAAGCTATACCTAGACATGAAATAATGTAAAGAATTTAAAATGGAAATATAGCACATACACACACACAGGTGTTTCAAAACTGTTATTTTTATCGAGGTTCTCATAGATTTTAAGATTATATCTACATGAATTGTTCACGTCTACATGGTTTTTTACGTAATTTACATTCGGTCGTTTTTAACACGGTTTGTCTAACACGACTAGGCAATGTATAAATTCTGTAGAATATTGTAAGTTATTTTAAAATGTACGAAAAAGAGACAATATGTTAAATTAACATACAGACAGTTAAAGATTTAACACAAAAGTTTCTACACAAATCAATAAAATATATTTTTTATTCTATGTACAAGTCCTGAGTATATATATATATATATATATATATATATATATATATATATATAATTTATACGCGTAAACGTTCAACTTGATTTCCATGACGGTCTTTCGGTGAGTTCAGAGACAATTGTCTGCTAATTTGATTTCCTACTGCGTCTCAAACGGCACTAGCGTGAAAAATCGACCTCTAGATCGGCGAGAGTTTAGTCGACGACGCAGCCTACTCGTGCGACAGTCGAGATTAGGCAAACGCAGCGCGACAACTCTCCCGAGGCTACTTTGCACGCATTACATCGCTCGCTCGTTGCCTCATCGCGCAACTTGCGGCAGTTTTGCCGACGCGCGCGGCGAAATTGCACGGGAGACGCGACGGCGCACGCGAATGTTTGGGCGGTAAAGGGCGAATTGCGTCTCGCGAGTTACGAAATTGCCGCGTCGCTTTACGACGACGATGACGGCGGTAGCAGTGGCGGCTCGGGATCGTTTATACGGCCCCGAGGAACCGCGAATTGGCAGTCGCAGCCGGGCGCGAAGGCGTTCGTAACAGGTCGTGAAACTACGCGAAGGCACGCAAAGTGCAGTTCGGAACGGCTTAACAAGCACGCCAGCCCCGGCAATGGACCGCGTCCAAGTAGTCGAGCATGGGCTATTCGTCACCGTCCCTCTACTTGCTCCCATTTGCCGGACGCGATTGCGTACCACGGTTGCTCGATCGAGCCATCGGTTCCGGACCGGTCGGCGCGTCGGCTTTTTTTCGGTCAACAATAGCGATAGCCGGTCGCACGAGCTGGCTTGCCGGCCGGCCAGCCGGCTGGCTGGCTGACTAGCTGGCTGGAGAAGCCATTACTCGCGAGTTGCGTTCGAGCCTCTCCAGTTCTAAGATTAACAGCCGCGCTTTTCCGACGGGGCTATATCGAGAGAGTCCGCATCGTTAGGAATGTCCGCCCGTCCAAACGATAATCGATTAATCGTTCCATCTGGAATAACGGTTAACCGGAGGCAACTGCGAGCGGCAATGTCTATAAGTAGTAACTCCGTGAGTGCCGATGCAGTCTGATGCATCAGCGCTAATTGCGCAAAATTTTCGAGCTCATTAATCTATTCTTCATTTTTCAGAATATTAGAAATGTATCAAAATGTCCGATAATGCCGACCAGAAATTTATTCCATGGTCTCGATCAAGTTGACCCAAATCAATCTAGTTTGATGATATTATCAGATCCTGATAAGTCATGCAACAGAGCGTGATAATCAGGACATTAATCCCATAGTTCCGATCAGGTTAATTCCAATCAATCAGCTGGTTTTCATAAGATAATGTTATCAGATCTTGATAAGTCATGCAAAACAACGTGGTAATCATGACCTTATTAATGATAAGAATTATTAATAATTAGGCTTCTGTAACATGTAGAAATCAGAAAACTGATTGGGATCGATCAGGACCATGGGATGAGTTTCTAGTTGATTCAGGCGTTTACCTCACGATTATACGTTGAGCGCGTTGAGATTTCCACGGATTTGACTTATCTTAAGTGATAATGCAAAGGCGTCGTAATGACAGAATTGATCGCCGCGGGAACGGAACGTACCGTGGTCTCCTTCAGCGCTCATTAATTTTCCAATTAAAACGGGCTCTTAATACCCAGCTGGCTTGTCGCATACGTACCGATCTAAATGCCCGAGAACACCTCCTGTAACGGCGCAAACGGCCACTTAGATTTTACAGCACGGCGGAAATCGTTAGAGCGCGGTCGAATGACTCTCGAGAACGATCCCCAGAGAGCGCGTTCGCGGCCACCAATAAATTCCACCGGGCGAGAGTGGTAATAGCGAGGGTGCTCCCTACGCGCAGACAAACCCATCATCGAGACCCTCTGCTTCTTTAGGTACCGAGTGTACTCTGATGTGAGGGCTAAAGGTATATCCTGTTATTTACGACTCACGTACGCGGCCGGGTCGGTGGTCTGGTCCTCGACGATGACGATGACGACGAAGAAGAGGCGCAAAGAATCCGCGAGGCAAGAGGAATCTAAAATATTTACGTCTGGCGTACACAGCGGCCCGTAGATAAGGACGTTTGCTCGCGAAACACTCGCGCGACATCGGCAAACAAAGCGCAGCGCGCCGACGGGATGGATCTTCTCCTCGGCTCTCGCTCCCTCGGCTCGCTCTCGCGAGCACTCTCGCGGCCGTCGCATTTCAAGATCGTGAGCACCTCCGTACCGTGAGAGAGGCATTAGCGAGGGTAATAAAGATAACCGGCGGGCTAACCAACCGCGCGAAAGTTTCTTTTTATACTTCCCCGTGTCGCCCGTTGTTCCGGGCGTGCATAATGCATCGTGGGCGATATCGCAACAACCAGCCGCGGCCGGCTACAAAATGCAGCGCGCTCGTCGCTACATCAGCGCGATTGCGACTATTAATTATTAATTGCACATAATTAGTTTGCGCTAATCAACACGCCATTTTTGTCGGCAAATATCAGTCCGAAGGCAGCGCGGGGGAAGCGCGAACGTTATTCGATATGTGCAGATTCGCATGACGAGACACGTAATATTGCGAAATCAGAGTCGGAGCAGCGCGCGCTGCCGCGTCGTGAGAGCGCGACGCCGACGACGGCTGAAAGGGACGATTATTGTTTCGGGAGTTACATGGGAAATAGGAAATTACAATGCCACTGCATGGAAATGAAATTGTAACTGTTTCTCGTATACGTGCACGTGAGATGAGAAGAAACTACTCGAGTCAGTTTCTTCCCGCTCGCGGGATCAATTGCCCGTAGTTATGCAAGAATGATCCATCCCCACATCAAGTACGTTTCAAAGAAAATCAAGATAAAAATTTACACATGATGGGAAAAATAGATATGATAGCGCTGAGGTTCCTCGTTCAAGAAGCCAAGTATGATCGGTTTTCTTCCCTCCAAAGACAATTTATTGATAAGTTTAATCCTTAAAAAAGGATAAAAAAGGCAACTAGCAAAAAATGACACAACTAGTAGAATAAAAAAACTGTCTATTAATTAATTTTAGACGTCCATAAGGCTTGGGTCGTTTTATATAGAAAAATGTATATATGGGGCCCATTGATAAGGAAGAAGAAAGATTAAAAAATCATAATTTTGTGGGTTGGATCTCATCCTTACATAACTTACATCCTTACATAATGGCCAATATAGCGTCAACTGCGGCAACCGCGATCTCGGTTTCAACCGGCGACGGCGACAGAGTTCGTTTTTCTAGGTAAACGGAGACTGAAGATCGCGACGGGAATCGATCGGCCGGCTAGCTCGGCGCTCTCCGCCACAACGTCGTGCCGCACACATCTCTCATCGGGATCCAGGAACCAGGTTAGCGAGAGCGGTCCTCGGGTCATAGAAATAGGATCAGGTCGAATGGGTGCTCTTAGTGATTACATTTGCAAGTCAAACGAGGCAGTCGACAAGATGGAGGAAATATATATATATATATATATATATATATATATATATGTATACATACACACGTATATATACACATGTATATATACACGTATATATATACACACACGTATATTCGCACATATATATACGTGTACATATATATACACACACATACATAAAATAATGGACAACAGCGAGAATAGCGGAGAGAAGAAGGATGATGCAGAAAGAGAAGGCAAAAAAGTGAAAGACGAGGAAAGGGAGAAACCACGGCGCGGTTTACCTGGCACGAAAAATGTCCAAAGGGATCCCGCAACGAGAGGAGGGTGTCACGAAGAGGCTGTAGGATCGACGGTAGCATGACGGGCTTCATTTTGCGTGAGGAGGGTGTAATGGAGTATGGAAAACGAAGCCAGCCGTCGAAGAGAATGTGTCGTTGCCCTGCCCTGCCGGATCCGCGAGAAAAGGCAAGATGGCAAAAGGTAAAGAAGGAGAATGAAGAAGAGGACGCGAGAAAAGGGAAGAGGAAAGCGGGGTGAGCGGCCGGGACAGATCGGGACGGATCGAGAAAAAGGCACGGAGGAAAACGGGGAAGAGAGACGCGGAGAGAAAAGAGCGGCAGAACCGGCGGAACGGCTCAGCAGGTTTATCCTGGACCAGCTTCATTTTCAGCCCTCGTCTGAATATAAAAGACAATTTAATTATAGGGGGATTTTCAAAGGCGGGTCGTCCCTCCTCTCGTGCTGTGCGCCTTCTCCTTCCCTTCCTCTCCTCGTTTCTCCGTGCTTGTCTCTTCCTCCACCCCCGAGACCCTCTATCTGTCGACGGCGTATCCCTTAGACGCGACGGCGACAAGAAAACTCAACACACATACACACAGGCACATACACACCGTTCCTGACAATATCATGTACTCGTGCGGCGCACCTACGTGGGTATCGTTAGACGATATAATATAAGCTGATCATGCAGGATTTACGCGATGCGGAGGTCACGTTAAATCACGCAAGGCTGGAGTAAATTACGGGCGAACTTAGTCTCGGGAACGGCCCTCGCGCAGCCAGGCTTGTAAATTAAGTGTGCGGATAAATCGGGCGGGCGGGTAGTGTAGCTTTGAAACACAAAATAGAATCGCCACGGTTCGCAATGCTGCGTTCCGCCCCGTTGGGGCGCGCAAAGTCCGGCGAAAACGCGGCCGAAACGCCAAGCTTAGACAAAACGCTCTTCTACCGGATGTGTAAGCCGTCTTTGTAATGCGCCTCGCTAACCTTCCGGAATAACACGCTGCAGCGTCCCCGTGTTACCAGCGATGCGTGTAATTGTTGCACACCGAGTTCGCGTTCGAAATATTTCGCCTTTATGACACGGTTCCTTCGCGTTTACAGGCGCGTTATTCTTTTGCCGTTAAACACGACGCGACCGTGCAATTATTATTAAATATGATGATCACGCGGTGGATATCCCGGCGGGAAAACTTCATATGAGACGAGTTTGGAACCCACCCTTGCCAAGAAACGATCGATTTCAAATCAGGCGAAACGACCGCGCCGAAAACAACGTCTTGCGATTTCGCCACTTTACGGCCGGAACTACCCAAGTAGGAATCGTATACGTTTTGCCAGTACGGAAAAATGGCCCGATACTGGGTCGATACCGAAAAGCGGATGTCCGATTTTGGTACTGGCTCAATAGTGGGCCTAATGTAAAAAAGCTGTATTATTGGTACTGGTCCTGTTTGTAGAATCAGTACTGGATACCCAAGTAAGAATATTATACAATCTGCCAATAGAGGATATTAGGCCAGTATTGTGTCGGTACCGAAAAACGAACGATACTAATGTCCTTTATGGGAAAACGGAAGAGATTTACTAACGCGAAACCTAGATAGCTCCGTGGTAAGAACGTTTGCTTGACAAGACTCGAGTTCGATTCCAGCCGTCGCCCCAAAGATTTTTTCCTCATATAACTATTAAAAATAGACATATATAAGTACGAACGAGAGCAAAAGCCCCCCCGGCCATGGTCTGATTTTTCTCTCCGTACTATATAGTTGTGATATTAACAATTGTACAAATAATAAAAATTACTAGGAATCGATACTGACTCAGTACTGGGAATAGGTACTTCCCCAGTGGAACCAATACTTTTTTTTATACTGGTACAGTACTGATTTTCGGTACTGTGACAGTATTGTTTTCCGATACTGGCCCTTTTCTATCATCCCAGTATCACACTAATACTAAACCTGTACTGGCATCTGGTACTATGCCAGTAACGTTTACCATAAATAAGTACTGGGCCACTTTGATGCCAGTAGTAAATTCCTACTTGGGTGAACACGATCGCCAGTAGTCCACTGACACGAGCTGGGGCACGATCTATTCGAATGTCTTTACTCGTTGTCACGCGCAGTGCGAGAAAAACATAATGCAATATGACTCCGACAAAGGGCGAGCGCGCTTTATTAAAAACACGCGCTGCCTTTCTGCGACGCTCTCGCGTTAGCCCACTGATACATCACTCGGTAACGAGAAAAATAACGGGAACAAAAGAATTAATTAGAACTAGCGCGCGTTTGTCTCACTTTGAACGGAAAAATACACGCCGGCCGGCACGGGGGGTGATAATATGAAACAGAATGATATAACATGAAACAAGGCTGATTTCTTAAACAATTGCGTGCTACGACCTGTCTGAAGTAAACATAACCTTCTCATCGATCACGAAAGGGGTTTGACGTCACGTTGTTTATAGTGTCGCGTTTATAGAAGCCGCTTTGTTTTTCCTGTTGAAACTTTTCACATAAGTTACACAGAGAAAATATTGTAGTAAAAATTACAACGCAATTTTAGCAGCCCAGGAATAGACACCATTACGAAAATTATAATAAACCATAATAAAAATGACTATTAACATGATAATTTTTACTTTATTTCTGTTTAATTTTTATTATATTCATAGTCATTTTTACTATATCTTATTATAATTTTCATCATAGTGCTAGTCTATTTCCGAAATACTAAAACTGTATTATAATTTTCACTACAATATTCTTTTCGTACAAAATCCAATAATTTTTTCCTTCTTCAAAATCGCAAAGTCAATTATTTGGAAATATTTTTCTTTGTGAGATTCGTTGGGTTGTTTGGAAAACAGTGATGGATGTTTATGCGGAACAAGATGTTCTACACTACCGCGTCTTCCGCAGTCGGTTGTGAAAACAACTGTAAAGTGATGTTTTTATTTGCGATTTCTGTTCCCAAAAGACTTCTACGTAATTATTACGCTCGATTTTCTTAATTTTCATAAGAAATGTTTTTATTTTTAACTTTTCACTATTATATTTAAAAAGAAATTTAATAGAAAAAGGTTGTTCCAAAATCAGCGATTTTATAATAAGAAATGAGCTGTTTTTATTTTCATATCTATTTCGTATTGCCATCTCATTTTCCAAGATCCCATTTCTTGCACCATGTTAAAAAAATGTTCTCTTTTTTAATTAGTTCATTTTTTCTGACGATTATGAATACATCATAAGAGATACATTTGCTAGCATTCTTGACAGTTGATGTAATCGGTATATTTAACAATGGATTTTTCATCTAAAACAAAAAGATTACGTATATTTCCACCTTCCCTCTCCTACGCGAGCGCACTATAGATAGTTGAAAATTTGCGACGCGACGCATGAACGGCGAATGAGATTCCATAATGTGTAATGAAGCCGGTGGCACGCGAGCTGCATAATTTCGTGAAAACTAATTAATTTTCCACGTCCTCTTCGGCATAGTTAATGGCGTATGCGCAGTGTGTGTGGGCACACATGTACATACATACACATGCATTGCATTGAAAAATATCTCAATATCGTATTCGTAGCTCTGCCGTCAGACTACAATTATACTAATGTGTTGCACCTTGCTCGTCGCGACTCTATTGTCGCCGATAAACACGGCCACTTTTTCACGTTTATCGCGTGTGTGTAGCCGCGCATCGTCGAAATCAGAGCTCACAATGCGTCCGCGCAAATTACGATTCTTTTTATCGAAATGGAGTAAACGCTTCGTGCGGCAAAGGAGAACACAGCGGCGGCGCGGGACGACGCGCGGAATTAATATCCGCGGTTTCGCGACCAAACAAAGTAAAACGATCGAGAAGCAAACAAACACGCCGACGGGACACGCACCGGGCGAAATGTAATTTTACACCAGTTACAGCGCGACGCAGGTGTAGAATTAATGGGAAACCGCGCGCGCGCACGCGCGCCTTTGAGCCGACCGGTGTTTTTGCGACGCTGCGGAAATGTCGCGTGCGCTCTCTCGCTCGCGCTCGCGCGCGATCACGGCTATTTAAATGAACATAATCAACTTCAGCGAATTAATTTCAGCTGTGGGCGTGCATTAAAACCTCCACGTCGCGTCGCGGTCGCTATCGACGACCATAACCCCGATCGCAGTAATTTTCGAATGTGCGATTCGCAAATATTTTGCCTTTACAAAAACAGAAGCGGATTTGTCTGATGGCCAATTAAGTTCCACTTTGCAGCGCCTGATTTTCCAACGGTTGCGCGCGCCAATATCTCATGTGGAAATATCTAATCTTCTCAGATTATTAACATTTTCAAAACCCGACTAGAAAGTTCCGTGATCAGTTATCTGTAGATAACTATTTTATCTATAGAAACTATAATATATGTATATATAATTATGTATATAGAAACCGTAAAAACTGTATATTGTTATGTAATGATATCTTGCACATGATGATGTTATCGGCTCGGTAAGTTATGCAACGCAATGTGATGATCAGAATCTTATTAGTAGTAAGGATTATATAATAATAATATATAGAATAATAAATAGTTATATAATAATTAGAGCTTGATTAGCCCTTCACATATAATGTTGCATCTGTGGGAATCAAACGAATGTACGAACACTCACAAATTTTCATAAAGCACCCGGAATCTCAAAGTAGTACAAATGCTTGCAAAGTTTGATTTTATCTTATAACTGAAGTTTTTCTATGTTTTTGAGAAGAAAATACAAAAAATATTTATTTTCAACAAAGTTACGGTCAAATCAAAGTTTTCCGACTCTTGCAGACTTAAATTGTACCTGAAATATTCCAAAATAATATCCAAAAATTATAAAATATTTATTCGATGGGTTCTAATAACATATTTTCTTAAATCTGAGTTATTTCATTTAAAATAAACAAAATGAAAAAGAAAGAAGAAGTTTCCATGAAAAAGATTTTTAAAAATGTTTATTTTCTTATTTAAAAAATATTTCATGTTAGCGTATCTTTATATGTCAAGTATTTTTAATATCAGTATTCTATATTTTAAAAATATTTTATATGAGGTACAGTGTGTATGTGTGTGTTATTAGTAGTCCCTGAATAACTTTTTAATTTTTCTAATTTTTTTTATTTCTGAGATATTTTTTCTCGCAATGTGCGGAAGATTTATAATTAGGAGTCGGTAACATTACCTTATACAAACCAGATAACTGATTGGAATCGACCTGTTCAATAATATGATTCTGTAACTCTGAACGACTGTCGTTATTGTTATGTTATCCTTACGTTTAATATAATGACGCTGTCGTTAAGAGTTACAGAATCACAACACAGAACTACAGGACAAAATTCTAGTTGGCAATGTCGCTCTTTGAAAATTTGCGCGGCACGGAATGAAAGCGCCATCGAAATTCGCGAGTCGACTTTGCGTCCCTGCGATAAGCCGCGGTTGCTGCCTCCCTCTCCACCCCCTGTCGCCTCCGCTGCATTCGCCTATGAACCGCGTGCGACCACGGCGACGCTTCAGATCGTATTGAATCGTATTACGGCGAATCGTGCGATGCCAGCTCCGCGTATAGAATTAAAACGCCGGACGATAAATTCAGTTGTCGCGCGGCTACGAATTAAATACCGCGTTCGCTCACTCTGCACTGGGCATCTCATTAACGAGAAACCGATGGCGCTGCCTCGTGCAGTCGGTGCCGCGTCTCTTCCCTTTCGTACACCACCACCCTGACGTCTCTTAAGTGCGCGCACGGTTGCGCACGTGATCCTGTCATTAATGCAAGTGTAATTCGTTGCCGCCTGCCCTTTCTCTGGCTCTCTTGCTCTTCTCGTTTCCCCGCGATAGTGTGATGAATTTCCACGTAGTTACATTTGGCCGGTGATCAAAGTTTGCTCGACAAACATGGGAATGAAACGGTAATTCGAGACTTTGATTTTAATATATACGCACTCGATGATAAAATATTTTACAAGCGCGAATAAATGTTTTACCGACTGTCCTTTTGCAGTATTGTGATCGGAGCATTTGCTGCGCTGCATTCACGAGAACTCGAGTGAACGTATCGTAAACAGTTTCAATTCTATTATACAGCTATGTACAACTGTTATCGCCAATTACAGCTTCTCACGATCCCTTGTTCGGTGATAGATAAATAGACTCGCGCCGGTAACCGCTGTTTGACGCACGAATGGGTTAGCCCGATATCTACGGCGATGAGTTCGCCAATTTCTCTGCCCGTCTCCCCTCTCTCCCTCTCTTCCTCTCTCTTTCTCTCTCTCTCTCTCTCTCTCTCTCTCTCTCTCTCTCTCTCTCTCATTCCTCGCGGTTGAATATCTTACCGCGGCGAGCGCAAGGGAATAATTTATTGACTACGTGGCCGCCTCGCATCGGGAACAATATGCGGTCCGCGGCATCAAAGACGAGGACGCGCGCGCGCGCTCCATAACCCGTGGATTTTATCCGGCGCTTTACACCCGCGGGTTAACAAAGACGACGCGTGTGCGGTATATAGCGCGGCGACGGATCTCCTGCGCGCGTTGCTCTATTCTTCCGCGTCTGATAGATGCGCGCGCGCGCGCCCGCGGAATCAAAGGCTTCGCGAGTCCTCTATTCACCGACCGCCGCGCTATTTCACCGCCCCCGCGAGCCGTGCACGGCTCTCGCGCGCCTGTCTCCGGAAGCGGATGCTGCCGCGGGGCGGGTAAGGTCGGCACCCATTTATACACCCTCGCGGAAAATCCGGGCGAAATCTCGCGCTCTCTGAATGCCGGGAGGCCTCGCGGGATATCCGGGAACCGGCCCGGAGTTCAGGCCAGATAGCGCGCGCCGTCGCTGAAACAATGGGCATTATTAAATATTCGGCGCGGATGGTATGTTGAGCGAGGCCGCGCGCGAGATACTAAAGCGGGAACTCGAGCGGGTGCTGGGCGTCGGCGGGGG
>NW_022639479.1:977750-1022605 GCF_010583005.1 Odontomachus brunneus
GGGGGGGGGGGGGGAGTGGAGGAGCGATGTCATTTACATATAAATTGCCCGCCTAAAATCATACTCACATTTAATTTTCCGCGACGAGGCCGCCTCGCGATCCAGTGCGCTTTCGTGCCGTTTAAATTGGCGTAACATATCTGTCCGTCCTGATCGCGCTTAAATCACGGCGGTTTATGCCGCGGCGGGGACTCACGGCTAAATGACCGAGCGGCGTTTAGCTATTCAAATGAAAATTCGCGCAAACGTATGCGGAAACCGGCAGTGGTGAGCGGAATCGGAGAACAGACGTACGTTTTCGCGATGCGGCGGTGGTAGGAAAGGATCAAGACGGCGAGAGACAGATGGAGAAAGATAGAGAGAGAGAGAGAGAGAGAGAAGGCTCGTTATATTTTAAAGCGAATATTCCTTTCGAGCACAATTAAGAACATGGTAGCTTGGAACGCTACAATATACAATACAAACCATTAATTTATGAACGTTTGCAGTAAATTGAAGGAATTCTTGACAAGAGGTAATCATTTGCGAGTCGATTCGCCACGAGTGAAATATAATTCCCTTCAACAGATATCCATTTTTCAATGGCTTCGCAGTTCGCTATTAGTTTAACCGAGAGCAGTGGGTCTCTGAAGTAACTATTAATTCGCTCTCGGCGAGTTAATAGCGGGCGAATTCCGACAACTTCAATTACCCTACTTGACCTCGTAAACATATGTGTATGTGTTTTCGGTTAATGGGCTATATGTAAATGGAGGTACAGCACAAAGAGTGAATGAAAGAGAGAGAGAGAGAGAGAGAGAGAGAGAGAGAGAAAGAGACAGAGAAACTAGGAGAGAATGCTAAGACACGAGGTAATTTCTCTCAGTTGTGTTACATTGTCCAACAACTGCGATCCATTTACATGATGGACGATTAAGTATCCTGGCAAACATACTCTCTCGCCGAGCCCGTGCAAAGCCGAGAGGTTCTACCCTCGCGACACAATTCGGGAAAAAGTCGGTGGGAGATCTAGTCGACGCGGTTCGCGCCGGTGAATTATTATTCATATTCGAGAGTCCGGGAAAGCCGGCGATGTAAATTCAACGAAGTAAAAGACACCTACCGGCGTGACTCTGTTATTACGTTGTTCGGGACTTCTTTTTGCCGTTTCACCGGGAGCCGCTGTGAATGGAGGATGTATATCAATCGGATATTAAAGAGAGTCTCGAAAAGTATACTGACCCGCAGATTACATTATGATCGTCGCTCCTCGGTCTAATTAACGTAACTTCACGTTTTTCTTTCTTTTTTTTTATTTTTTTAATGGTATTAAACGTTACTCCAACATAGATTCTTCGCTCTTCGACGCGATATGTTTCACTTGTATTCTCGTGAGAAAAAGCTACCAAAAACTGTACGATGCAATTTTGCAACTCTTAACATGAAATGTGTCTGAATTGATTAACAGATGTCGAACGTCTCTACGTTGTGTACAGTTAGTAATTTAATCCGAGTGTCCTTAATTCCCCGGGAGAGTGACATATTATTTCATAAATTCAGAATATCTTCTCGTTTAAATTAAATTTGAATGTCGGTCACTCGACGCTTTTTACACAGAGTGCTTTAGGACAGATAAAAGCTTAATTGATTAAAGAAATTCCGCAGAAACAAGTGTACGTTTATTTTGACAAAGATTCAGCGAAAACTCTAGATACACTGAGAGAATCGAAAGCGTGGCCTGTACTCGTCCCTCGAGTCGTCAATGTATGTTCACGCAACGCGTCTAAGAATTTCCAAAAGCGACCAAAGTCGGTCATCGAAATAACCCCTTTAATCCGTATCCGCAATTGACCACACAAGACACGCCGTATCACAGCAAAGCCTACGCTCCTTACGCGCCTATGAAAATTGCAGCAAAGCCTGCGGGCTTGCTTGTATATTTCATATTTTACGATGTGTGCGCAGGGCCATCGTGACGGCAAATACGGCGGAAAGGCGAAGCAGAGAGACTCCGAGAGACGGGGAACGAAGGAGACAGGGTTTATTCGTCGGAATTCTTCCGGTGTTTTTGAAAAAGAGAAGGAAACAAAACAAACGATACTACGACGATTGTCCCAAGTTGATAATATATCTTCCTTCACGGAATCAAATCAAATCAAAATTCAACTAGAAATCCGAATAAAATGGAACATTCTATCTCTCGCAACGTGCAACTCTCTTTCTCTCTCTCTGTCTTTATTTCTCTCCCAGTCTCTGTCCCTGTTTCTCTCTCTCTTTCTCTCTCTCTCTCTCGCTCTCTTGCTTCCTCTCTACTGATTGCTTTGATAAATTCTGACAGCGCTAAATGGAAGACACGTTTTTTTTTAACACATGCCACGCGCGAACGACGGGACAAGCACATGCTGGACCCAAATCAACATTGCAGAATTTACTATCGGCATACGCAGGACCTGGTGCTGCTAAACAGAGAGGCGTAGTACAGATATATCCGCGCGCACGGATGCGAATAAATGAATAGATGAGACAGATGCGAATAGATGACGCAGGGGAGAAGGGAAAGAGGCGATACTTCCTGTGGCACATTCTAGCCAACGAGAGCGCGGGTACGATGCATTAGCCGAGAGTTTACGTAAAAGACGCGTAACGCCGAGATGCGCATCAACAGATCGTCGCGCAACGACTACGGCGGCGGTGGCGGCTGCTGCGTCGGCGTCCTCGTTTTTTACGATCTTCGCTATCCATCGTCAAGATCGGACTTTTTAGTCGCATACGCGGCGCCGCTACGCGTTAGCCTCGTTAAATGACAAACGAGCAACATGTATGGAATATTAATGGCAAGCGCGCGCTACTTTTAGGTACGAATTACGGCCGCGCCGTAATCGCCGCTTTTATTGTACACGCCGGTTGTAAATATTACCGGCGGCACTAGTACCTAACGAACTTCATCTCCGCCGCCTGTAAACGAGCAGCGCGAGACCGCGCGCGTTTCTACTTAATATCCGCCTCTCAGCTAAGAGGGTAAATAAATATCTGAGAGCCGCGCTCCTCATATTTCACCGGTCCGCAATTCGCGAATGGCGAACCAAGTCCGTATCCGTGGTCGCGCGTTTAGCCGCGCACCGCGGCTTTATCAGCCGACCCAAATATTAACCCGTCCCCGCCTTACATTTATCGGCGATGTCGCGCTCGCGATCCTGCCTCTCGTTTCCCGCGATTTACGAGTGACGGCCCGAACATTTGGGGCTGAAAATTCGCGGCTTGCGTAACGGTAATGTGTGTGACGTGGCGCAATCGTCCGCCGACAAAGCTCGCGAGTGCTCGCGAGTGCTCGCGTTAAATAAAACGTTCGTCGTACTCGAGTGCGTGCGATAAAAACAGCGCCCCGAGGAATATTAATCACGTGGATCACGTTTGTCAACCGGTATCGCGACTCATTGTGCATTCGGACAACCGACGCGAGCACATCTCGCACTCACGTTTGTAATTAAGCACCGCGACGACGATGACGACGAGTCGGAATTTTGACCCCACTTTTGACCTCAATATTCCATGTAACCTTTAATATTCTGAATATTCTTCGGTTCGTTCATTATAACCAAATTTCACGTTAATACGACACTTTTTTTCCGCGCATTAGTTTTTTTGAGAGGTTTTTTGTAAAACGTAAAAGTGACATTTTGTGCGTTTTCTGTCATTTATAGATGCTAAGTAGAACTTCCATTTCCATGTATATTAAACATATACTGATCCTTCAGCCTGAGTCGGAATTTTGTCCCTTATTTCGACCTCAATATTCCATGTAACACCTATTTTGATATTCTGAAGTATATATCAATTTCTTTGGATTTTATCTGCTACACGACGAGAAAATTTGTATTAACGTAAATTTTTTTTTTGATAAACGAACCAGCACGTATTGATTGAAGGACACGAAATTTCAGGCTCTTAAAATTTAAATTTTTTTCTAAGAACCAGAAATTCCGTTTTCTTCAACCAAAACGCGTTGATTCGTTCATTACAACCAAACTTTATGTCAATATAATCACACTTTTCTCTCCGTGCACTACCAATTTTACTGAGATTCTTTTTAGAACTTACAGGCAGCATTTTGTACATTTTCTGCCATTTGGAAGCGCTAAATAGAACTTCAATTTCCATGCGTGTTAAACATTACACTGATCCTTCAGCTCGAGTTGAAATTTTCATCCTACTTCCAACCCCAATATTTCATTTAACGCTTACTTTGACATTCTCTGAAACCTACACTGTTAGAAAACTTTGTATTAAATTTAATAACTGGGATATGAAATTTTTTTATGTAACTATGTTATAACAAGTAATAGTAAAATCAATATTATATTTAATAACGCATAGTTATGAAAAATCATAATCAGCGATCAAAATTACGATATAGCAATGCACAACTTCTGCGATAGCATAAATGAGAACCGATGAAGACACTTCTGGATAATTGAAATCTCGATAAAGGCAATGTTTTGCATTTTTTGCAAGTTGAATCTTTCAGACTACGTGACCGAAACAGTCTTGTATTTATGATATATTAGAAAAATTATTCTAACATATCATAACGTGTTATGATATGTTTCATAATTTAATTAAGAAAACATGGAATATAAGATAGAAAATATTAGATTTCATAAGAAATATGAAATATTATAACTAATTTATAACTAATAATCCTAATGTTATGAAAATTTTCACTATTAATTTTAATATCAAATTCTTAAACTTACTTACAAAAATGCTATTATTTTTAATAACTTTTCTAATAGTGTACGTCCAATCTCTCTTGATTCTATTTAACCTACTAACTTTGTCGAAAGATTAGAACCTTTTTTTTAGAACTTGCAAGTGGCATTTTGTGCATTTTCTGCCATTTAAAGGTAGTAGCTAAGTAGGACTTCAGTTTCTATGCGCATTGAACACACACTGATCTTGCAGAATATAACTGCAGATGTTAGAAACTTTAAGTCGAAAGTAGTGCTAAAATTTCGGAGTCAGGAGAGGCATTGTATTGAAAGTGTCGGACGTTACGTCGCGGTAATGAGTATATACGTGATTTGTAGCTGGCCGTTTGTCATGCCGGGCGCGCGCCCGATTCAGTTGGTTAAACTCCCGGGGAATTAAATTCGGACGGTATACAGTCACTACGTACGTTGATTCGGCGCGTAATCGTTCGATGCAACATTCATGAAGCCCAGCTAAACGAACGTCGGAATTATGTACCGCGTCTCCACGGTTTCGAAACTTCATCGCGCGCAAGCGTTTGTCACGCTAATATCATTTATTCTTTCAGCGAGCTGCCTTTGCACTTTTGTAGATGATAGGCTTATAAAGAGCCAGAGAGAGAGAGAGAGAGAGAGAGAGAGAGAGAGAGAGAGAGAGAGAGAGCTCGTCATAATTGCGGATTACCCTGGAAAATAACGGCCAATTTTAACCCGCTGAATCCGTATGCGCATCGCGGCATACTTTTTGCAAATTCAGCCGTTTTGCGGCGAGACCTTTTTACAAAACGTCTACGGCACAAAATATGCTGTTTTACAAAAAACCTGAATGCACAACGATCCCGCGACGTTGTGATACTTTTATCATTTGTTCCGAAAAACGAATGTCTATTTTATATTTGTTCTACTTTTCATGCAGACACACAGACACACATAGGTATCGTCCCTGCGCGGCGCTTACGTTTTCCCTGCCAGCATTTTTCATAAGTTCAGCTCTTATTATAGGCTCCCGGAGAAATAACGATCTGCCATTATTTTCCGGGCAATCCGATAGCGTTCGCCGAAAGCTTGAGAAGCGCCTAGGTATCGTTATTCAAATGTAACCCGGCGGCAATTTCCCGATTTGCCCTCTCGTATCTTTCTCTCTTTTTTTCTCCCGCTCACTCCTCTCTCTCTCTCTCTCTCTCTCTCTCTCTCTCTTTCTCTCTCTGTTTCTCTCTATCTGTCTATACTCTTCCCCGAGGTGAAATCGATAAAAACGTCCTATTTCTCGCGCGCACGCGAGAATTGTGGCGCGGCCGCCCTTGAACCCAGCGGAAAACGCGCGGCAGGAAAATATTTTTCAATTACCGCGCGCGTAATCGTTACCGTCCGTAAATCCGTGCGGATCTATCGATGCCGAAGGAATCGGCGTAACTCTTCAGCCGGATTAATGGCGGGAAACAAATTTTATCGATGCCGGCTTGTCCGATCGCCGGCGGAGCGTCGGCGGGGGCGGTGGTGGGCCCGAATCGCGGTAAATCTCGCTCTGTGCAGTCTTTGGGGTTAATAAAACGAGCCTCGGCTACCGAGATCCCGAGCTCTCGGCAAATTGCCGGCTTTCCCGCGGGGTGTAAACGAGAGAAGTCGAAGAAGATTACTCGCGAGAAAGGGCGAAAAGAACGAAGAGGAAGTAACGGAAATGCGTAAAGGCTTCTACGCCGAGAGGATCTCGGCAGGATTGGGAATCCGATGCTATCTCACGACGGGGAGGTATTAATGACGCCCGCTGGCAATATCTCGCACCGTGTTGGAATACACACATATACAGGCGTTTCATTTATTTTGAAGAGCCTCAGTCCCGATAATTACGACGATAATTATTCTCTTACGTGCACGAAGGGACAAATTGTATTTTCACGAGGAGGTAATTGCACGCGAGAGAGGGAGAGAGAAAGAGCGGACGTTCTCCTTTCGCTGACTTCTATCATTGCCTTGTCCAATTTTGTTAAAACGGGAATATTGCGATGAATGGAGCAATAGTTTCCGGCGGGCGGCATATCGGACTCACGCGGGCCGCAAATCATCGACGATTATACGGGAGAGAAATGTGACAGCGGTGAGGAAGAATGTGCGGGGTAAGCGCGCGCGAAGGTTCAGGCCGGGAAGGTGAGAAAGGGGGAAAAGAGAGTCGCGGTGATAGAGGGCGACTAAAGGGAAGATATAAATCGGCCGCCCCACGAGTCTTACCTTCTGGTGAGCGTTATCAAAATTGAATTTCCGAATATGGAAGAAGGGCGCAGTCTGCGGGTTATCGGACCGGCGCCTTCGTTATTTATGTCCGCGACGCACGGCTCGCCAGGGCCATTGTCGATATACAATAGGAATTTGTGCGCGCGACGTGTCGGGCAACTCGAGGAGCGACGGCCGCCTTTTCAAGTTCCACTGAGATTTCCAAGATCGCGCGAGAACCGCCGGCAACGTGTGCAAGCCGAACGAGAGGGACGGGAAAGAGGTGTGCTTGGAGGAGAGAAGGAACATACACACACACACACACCGGGGCTGCAGGGGGGAGAGGGGGTCAGATTGATTGCTCTTTTATCCCTGGCCGATTCAAGGACGAACTGCAGATCTCTCCTGGAGGGGCCCGCGTTTCGTGACTTGTGATCGAATTCTATCCTATCCCCGGGCTCTGATTTCGTTCGCTTCACGGGCTCATTCCCTTCCGGTCGTTAATGCCGCCAAACGATTGCGCTCTAATGCGAGATTTAAGTCACGATCGCGGCTCATGGCTGACCTTTCTGGCGAGGTGTAACGAAGGTGGAAAATGGATTACGGAATGCTTGAGCTCGAACAAGGGACAACCTCTTCCCGCTCCGATCTCTCAGACAAGAAAAACTCGAAACCGTTGCGACGCAATCTCTGAAATCTACCACGCTCGGGGATGCAATTTGGCCGCGAATGAAAATTCCCGCCGGAACTTGTGTTGCAGTTAAATTCAGTTATTTTCGACGCGAACGTATTTATCCTCGAAAGTCGGGCTGCATTGTCGTGACGTAATCGTATTACGTTACAAAACTCCGAGACTATTATTGTCATATTATCACGTTATTATACCTCCCAGCAATTGTGCCGCGCGCGGTGGAGATCCTTAAAATCGCTCGAGGTCCTTAAAATCGCCTTGAGATCGCGCCAACGTTTCCGATTCCGGTTTCATTACCAGCGCGATCGTGCAATTCGTTATGTCGGCGACTAATTTGAAAAGTAACAGTTCGGGCTTGCCGCGCGTCGTCCTGCGGCCTGCAAATTTACGGCTGATCGCGAATGCGAGGAAACGCTCCCAAGATCGAATTCCGCATTCCCGTCGAATTTGGTTTCTCCTCCGCAACCCGATTCTCCTACGGCCGTTAATGACATAAAACGATTGGATATCGGAGGTCGTTTCGCCCAAGTGTCGTAATTAGAGAAACGTGCCGCAGATCCGCAGGAACCTCGGATCTTTTTTACGCGTCCGGGCGTTACTACCGGGATTACTCGGCGGATCCCGTCCTTCCGCGCTTTCCTCAAAATCCTTGGGCGTCCCCGCTCGCGTCCTAAGACCCACTTTTATTTTAATACTGCGAATTCACGTTCCAGCCACGACTGCAGCTATCGCCGTTCTATCTTAATCGAGCGTGTTTGGCGCGCCGCAACGCAAACAGAGCCCGGGTTTATACATTTTTAGACGAAATAACCGAAATTTAGATATTTATAACGCTACATTGGCCAAGCGTGTTTGCTATGCGTTCAACCGTGTAATTCCGTTAAAAGCTGGGGACAAATATTCGTGCTAATCCAATGCGTTTACCGCCGACAGCGAGCAACGGCTATTACTAAATGAATTAGTTAAGCGAATTATCGGTATTAAACGATGCACACGGCGGACTCCTCCCACTAATCTATTTACATCAGAAATGAGCTGCGGAATCTAACTCTGAACACACGGGATCTCGATCGTGCCGGGGAAGTAGGCCATCAATTTTGTATTCGTCGTCTGACATCGCGAGCATCGATTTTCTCTAAATACGCCCCGAGACTTCATCTCTTTCGATCTCCTTTGACCATACAAAAGTCATGAAGTTGTTCCCAGATGCCGAAGATAGATCAGAAAAAACATATGACAATTGCTCGATATCGAGTGACACTTTAATAAATCTCGCATCCTCTACAAAAGCGGCGATGGCCGAACGGTGATTTGATTAAACGTGCGCCATACGGAACGCCAACTCTTCTCTCATTTTTCACGGAATTTCTTACGGAAATGGACGTGAAACAAACAGGAGGTCGCGTTTGGAAGACTAATAATGAAAAAGTGACGGCGAGTGCTTATAGACGTGGCGATGTCTCCCGCTTAAGCTACGTTCGGCGAGATATTTTTACGGCCGCGAGAGAGGCGGGACGATACGATCAAATCTCGGCGACGGAAGAGCGACCATTTGCCGTGTTCCTTTTTTTGCGACTATTTTCGCCGAAGTGGCACGCCGTGCGCGCGGGAAGCACGTCGGCGACAGAGAGAGAGAGACACAGAGAGAAAGAGAGAGAAATAAGATGGCCATAACTAGGAATTATTACAACAGTTGGCGTAGTGGCGCAATGCTCGCCACCCATGCTTGATGGAAGCTGCGAGAACTCGGGTCGGGCAGCCGGCCATCCAAACCAGCAGAAGCGGGCGGACACCACGCGTATAATTTTACGTTTGCTCTGAAGTTACGAGAGATGGCCCCGTCGCTCCTTGCTATTACTCGCACACCACTGTGTCGGGAGGAAGAACCAACCCGCTTAGAGAAAGAGAGAAAGAGTAAGGGAGAGAGAAAGAGAGAGAGAGAGAGAGGAAGAGAGAGAGAAGGAGAGAGAAACGAGGAGGAAAACGAACGATGAACGTTAAGTATTAAGAGAACTCGAGTTTGCTCGCAGAAGATTAACAGCGCAAATCCATCGGAAACATTTCAACACGTCGAAATTCGATGGAGATTTTATGAAACTTCACTTAATATTTTGGATATATATATAAGCACTTGGCAATAATTGGTCAAAGTGGCCAAATTAACGCGTTTAATAACGTTATGTTAATGGGCAATGAAAGAGCGGCACGCTGATATTGTATAATTTCAATATACACTGAGAGAGAGAGAGAGAGAGAGAGAGAGAGAGAGAGAGAGAAAGAAAGAAAGAGAGAAACAATATGAAAATTCATTTATAGGATATAAAGCTTGTTTGTGTGGGATAAAGTTTGTTTCTGTGAACAAACCTTATATCCCACAAATAAATTTTCAAAGATTTTTCTCATTATGAAATTGCAACAGATTTGTGGATGTATAAACCTTTGAAATATTTGAAACAGGTAACATTTACTTCTCAATGAAATATGTATTTTTTTGTGTTTGTAGTGCGATATAAAAGAGAAGAACTGAGCACACGTTGGCAGAAAATACTTGGGGAAAAAATACTTGAAAATCTATTGGTGAGATATGAAATTTATTCCCAAAAAAATAAACTATATTCCACAATTTTTCAAGTATTTTCCTCTCAATACACCGTTTAATAATCAATGATATAGCACGGACGTGTTCTCGACATCGAGACAAACCGGTATGTATGCGTCGGTTCTGCACTTCCAGGGCGAAAATTACAGATGTTAAAACCGCGTTAAGATCTTAAGCCAGCCCTAGGAATTATTTAATCACGGTTTACGCGGTGTAATTACACGTCCGCTTCTCGGGTCGCGGCGCGATTCGCGGCACGATTCGCGACACGACTCGTCGTTCTTCCTCACGTCTGAGGCAACATTTGGTATTCTCCGCTTCACGAGCTCTCCGTTCTACGCGGCCGCAGCCGTTGTCCCGGCGAGGATTAACGTCACGAAAACGCGCGCCGCGGGATCCAAGACGCGGAATCCACTTCGCCGTTTCTTGCGTGGCGCGGAGCTTCGCGGCTCGGCGCTAATTGACGACCGAGGCGTTCGCGGGTACACCGACCCCCGACGGCTTTTTAACAAACGAATTTGTCAGACATTTCCGCACACACTCGTCTCGCGATGTCTTTTCTCCTCGAACAATCGAGAGCCCATCGGGAAAAGCAAATTTCCCACGAGACGTCGCGTAACGACGCGGCCAACCGTAATGCTATAAGCGCACTTCTTTCGAATTGTTTTTTTCTTTTTTCAGCGAGTGCCAGACGAAATTTCAGGTATGGAATAGTCTCGCGATGAAAGGAAGAAACGGGTGGCGGTTAGTTGTACTTATCAGCCGCATTCATAAACGTGATACAACTCCTTTTGCGTCCTTTAATTAAATCCCTTTTCTTATCCCCAGATTGCAATTCTTACTTGGAGTGGTACGGAGGCGCGGATAATCGGCGTAGCGATTCTTGGCATATTATTTGAGTAAATGAGACATTGTGATCGCGAGAGAGACTGGGCCGCTCGTCGTGAGTTTCCCCACTTTCTGTCTGTCGCGAGAAACGAGGGCGAGTACTCAAGCGCTGGACTCGACTGTATCACAACCCGAGAGTTCGTCCTTTGTGGATCGCTCAAACCCAGGAGAAAATTTTAACAAGCACGAAATTAATTCTTTCGCGAAAGCAGTCCCCGACTCTAGGCGGTAAATTAATACACGCCTGGCGACATCCCGCGCGACGCCTGTAACGCCGTAAAGTTTAACAATCCACTTAGAACGAGAACAAGCTTCTAATGAAATCAATTCTCGTAAGGAAATAGTTTCTATCAGGAGGGGGACAATAAATTAATCCACGTTTAATCTTCACCCGACCGCACTCCTTGGATTACTCTTTAGAACGCCGGCTGGAGTTTCACGATCCACTTAGACGCGCGTAACAAGCTCGTGATAGAAAAAGAAAGAAAGAAAAAAGAAAGCAGAAAGGAAAAGAAAATTCAACCAGCCGGATTGCGGCTCGCTCGTTCGAATGCCACGAAGCGCCGCGGCCCCGTGTAAAATTGCAGAGACGTGAAAAATGCGATCCGTTAAAAAATGCAGCCAATCGACGTATCAGATCGTCGCGTACGAAAAATACGCGCCGTACGTATTCCCGTGTTTGCGAATGCATCCCGAATTCAGGAACAATATTTGTTTCTGCATCGCGACAGCTTGCCGAACTTACTTTTTCCGCTAGTCTTTTTTTGCTTCTTTTATCATTCCCGCGCGTCGACAAATGAAATTTCAGCGGGAGCAATAAATCCCCGCCGCGCCGACGGTCTTTATTTTCGTATCAATTCGCATCGATTCTCGTATTCATTGCCGACGCCCCGGCAACCATTCCCCGGCCGTCAAACGTTGAAGCGCCGCGATACTTCATCTCGAATGGCGAATTTCGCCGCTCTTCCCACCCCCCTACCCCTTTATCCCCGACAGATTTTGTCTGACGCGCGTCAACGAGCCGGCTTAATCTCGCCGCCGCCAGGAATCGCGGCGAGATATCGTTTTTATTATAAGCAACCACACCTGGCGACTCGAGACTGGCAGCGCCGTTCGCTTCTTCTCCGCCCAAGAGAAACCTGAAAGCGATCGCGCAGTTTTCCACTTCGGAGAACGATGGCGCCCCTTCCCCCACGGCGTCTTGTTACTTCGTTCAATTTCTATTTCCCTACATCGGAGGGATATATCGGCGTTCTCGTGTTGCCTCTCTCTTTCTCTCTCTCTCTCTCTCTCTCTCTCGCTTCTTCATTGCCACGTCTGCCTTCTCTTTCGCGCGCATCCATTGGCTGACGCGAATAAACAGGGTTGTTGCCGCGAACACGAAATAACCTATCTGTTTTTTATCGAGGCAAATACGCTCGGAATCCGTACGCGTGAATGCCATTTTCCACCCGCTGCCTCTCCTCTTCATCCACTCCCACCTTATTCCTGAGAATTAGGGAAGACCGGGATCCGTATTTATTAATAGTCATTACTTGAAATTCATCTCAAGTGAGATACTCAGATTTCAATTCTCAAATTTCTCAGAGTTAAATGAGAAATTTTCTATTGAATCGCAACTGCAGATATAAATGTCACGTTTATCGTGATCCAACTGAAAAACTTGAATCTCACTCTGAATAAAAATCTGAATATCTCACCTGAAACAAATTTTAAATAACAATTATTAATACGGGCCTAAATGTCTCATATATCAGAATTTTGAAGTTACAACTTCATAGATAACTAACTATTGCGACGATACAAACATGTTAGAGGCAACCCTCTTCTCTATGTGTTAAAGTCCGTCAAGGTCCTATTAACTATATAACTTGTTTTGTAATAACCAAAATATAAACGTGCAACAATATGGCTAACTTAGCCTGATACCGTCAATTGTCCAGCGCAGGCTAACAAATTAATTTACCCAAAAGTTACACTCCAATTTCTTTCTAATTTGGTACAAATGTAGAAGTATAAAAAATATTTAGATCATATTTTTTCATTTTGGGTCACTTTGAGTTTCACGGGCAGCTTTTTGTAGCTTTTTAATGTTCTCATTCCCATCATCAACAAGTACAACAAAAATGCATAAGAAATAAAATTGAATACAAGATATAGTTAAATAATTTTAACAAAATGGGCATAGCTGAGAGACACGAACCATTCTAATTTTCTTTAGCCGAGATTCCAACCGAAATATTTCAAATCTATGCTAAATTAGTCAAAAACAGTTCGAATCTCGACCAAACCGAGAAGTTATCTGTATAAATAGAGAATATTAACTCAAAATTTTGAGAAGCTCAAAAGTCTATTTTGCCACTATCAAATCACTTTTTTTTGTTTCTATACTATAATATCCTAATTTAAATGAAACTCCGGAGAAAAAATATTTGTGCTCCAAAAATATTTTGCGATTTTGTATCTGCTGTTCTTCTCAAGAGAAATACTAAAAAAGTAGATGAGCAACATACTACCTGGGGCTATCTAGACCTGGTCTTCCGTCCCCGCCGCGATGGAAAACATAAATCTCGGAGACACAGCGAGAGCATCATGAACGTTACACGACCCTACGTCGCAACCCTTATTACATTCGACCCGAATTATCCTGTCTTTGCCGAGCGCGAAAATAGAGCGGCGACGGGCTTACGCGCGCGCGGAAATAATTCTGCAATTATTACCGTCCCTGAGCGACTGTTCCCATTACAATCGCTTGTAAATGTTCGCTGTGATCGTTCAATTAGCGGCCGATTATTGTCCTTCAATTTTTAATCGCCTAATCGACGCGGCTTGCTAATGAATCGCATGGTTAAACGGCCGACTAATACGTGACTGTACCGCACGGTTAACTTCATTACGGCTTTATAGCGGGCAGGATGACTTCGAAAAAGCGTGTTCGCGTAATTGCCGTTGCGATGGAAGCCGCGTAACAGTGTACCCAGTACGCTTTAATAAAATATGTTATATTATGTCCGTGCGCGTGCACAAACGATATTAAAATTCGCCAATGTTGCATGTAACGCATTTTAGTGTTTACCGGAAAATCCCTTCCCGGACGTGAGAGACAGAGAGAGAGGTAGAGAGAGGTAGAGAGAGGTAGATAGATAGTGCGAGAGAGGGGGGAGAGAGAGATAGCGAGTGAGTTTATTTAATACCACGACCCGTTCAGCGTTGCTCGATGGAGAGAAGGTGCGCGGCAAGTTCCTACGTTACAAAGTAACGCTTTTGATAGGCGCCGGTGCGATAGAGAGTCGAGAGAAAACTATCGAACTACACTGTCATCGCTCGAAAACACTCGAGATACACTCGAGAGGCTCGCCAGAGCGTCACCTCATGGACTTTTGTAACGCGAGAAGATGAAAGATACACGCGCTCATGAGCCCGATTGTTTGCCACTCTTTCGTCACCTTCCCCTTTCGTGCGCCAATCCCTTCGGCCCTTGACGTCCTTTGACGACGGTACTGCGTAAAATGCACGAGGAACGAGACGCCGTAGTCGTTTAATCCACGATTCCATGGGCAGATTTCATTTTAATAGACATTAAGTGAATTCTGCACTAAAATTCGCTCATATCTCTTTCACTTCTAACAGAAATTAAAATCAGTCCGACACTCGGATTAAGCTAAAATTCGAGTTTAAAGTTACACGATTTCGATATCGGTATATACACGAAAGAAAAATATTTCAATTTGTGTTAACTTGAGGAAACTGAATGGGGATCAAATGGGAAAAACTCGCCAACGAAAAATAATATCTGCGTTACTGCGACCGAAAATATTCGCCTGAACATTCAGGGGCATTAAAACACGGTTGACGTAACTGAGAGCAATCGGCTGAGTAGGAACCTCCTACAGGAGTCTTTTTGTTTCTACGACCGAGTTTTTCATCCGGTTCCCGGATAATAGAAAATTTAGTTGCTGTAACGGAGTTGCTTCTTTTGTGTAGAAAAAAATTCATCCTCTTTGCAAAGATAGAAAAATTAAAGTTCCAAAACTTCTCGAACAGTTCATGGTCACGCAAAAGTCACGAAGAAATTAAAGTATTCGGTCTGATAAGTGAGGAGCTGCCGTTAAAGGGATTAACAAATCGACGTTTTGGAGACGCGAGTGGAGAGGACCATCTCCGGCAATGGCGTGGATGCGCAAGTTGACGGGGAGAAAAGCACAAAACGCGGTAGTGTTCCCCATTGTGGGGAGCACATTGTCCGGAAGCAAGCAAGAGGAAAGTGATATCCCGGGTATTACGAAGCAGGGCGAAACTCCATTTGACGGAAATACTTTCAATAAGATGAAGTGCACGCGCGCGCGCGAAGCGGTTTCAGTATTCAGTGGAGTGTTTAGATCTCTCCCCGCTCGTTACGACGGACTTTTATCGTATTAGAGCGATCTAGAGTATCGTGTTCTAGTTTTATATTCGTCTACATACTACTTCAATAATACACCTCGCAAGCAAATCACGAAGTATCGTAAATCGTATAATCGTATAATCGTAAATCGCATCAACTTCGCATAAAAAATACGCTAAAATACAGGAAAAGCATGCAAAAGTATACAAATATCTATTCGATAGGTATTAATAATATGTTGACTCAAATTTATATTTTTGTTTAAACAGAATAAACAGAATAAACAATTGCTTTCATGAAATAGCTGATGTTTGAAAAAACATGTACATTTTTCATTCTTATTTTTTTTCTTATTTCACATTTTTTTCTTATTTTAGAAATATTAGAAACGTTAATGTTTAAACATTTAGATAATTCAACATTCAAGTCATATACACATTTTGACAATGCGGAATAATAGAACTTATCTTGACGAAATTCTTTAAAAATTTCCTCTTGTCTCTGCTCGCTTTTATATTTACCACTATCTCCACTAGTTTACCACTATCGTGACCGCAACTTTATTGCCATTGACATTATTCTCATTATTTTCACGTGTTAACGCCCTTGACAGTGACACTGATCGAAAGCGAAGTCACCCGGAGGAATTGTACTCGCGGGTCGTTTCGCTAAATTTAACGACGCACGTAATCGAAGCGGTGTATTTTCATCGGTTTCGACTCGAAAGCATCCGCACCGACGTACGATTGCACCGACGAGAGAGCTTTACCGCGCTATATAACGCGCGATTACTCTTTGTTACTCTTTCGCAACCAGCCCACGAAAGCTCTCCGTGGAAACTCGTTGGGAACAGCCGTCCAACGACGACCGCGACGCGACGCGACTCCGTAGAGGAGAGGAGTTTTTATCACTTGTCTTGCGAAAAGAGCGACCTGACAAATTAAATTGCCCTTGGCTTCCAACTACGCGGAATAATGTAATTGCCCTTTCGTCTTTGAAATAATACCGGTTGTCGCTGCTGCCCGCAGCGACGAGTGCAGCATACGGTTCGTGCAAGTGACAGTGAATTATAACTGCCAAATGGGAGAACCGAATTGGCGCGATAGTGATAAGCTTGGTCTCTTTCCCGAAAGGTGAAAGTGTTAATTGTAAGGTTGAGAAGATAACCCGAGTTGAAATTTCAGTCCTATATCGACCCTGCAACTATTCCGCCCAACTTGAAGGATCAATGGAGAATGTCGAGATATAATAACATTGTACAAGTTATTATCCTAGATATTGTACAAGTTATTATCCTTGATACCATAAATATTTATTTATTGCCGTTTTCTTCATGTTGAGTCTCAGAGAGACTCGTTTCGGGATTATTTAACATTCGATTATCTCAGTACTTTTCAACTACACAGTTATTTTTCATTTTCTTGAAATTCTTAAATTATCTTTATTCTTTGCTTCAGTCGATAATAAGGTGACCAATTTTTCACCCTTTGTCCCAAATTTTTTCGAGTGCTATTCAAGACACAGATTTGTCATCATTTTAAGTGATTGTCAAATAATTTTCGGATCTTTTTATCCCCCTTCCCCCGCTTCATACATTTATGAAGTATCTCGAATTCAAGATTATCATAGAGAATCTAATCACCGTATCAGTAATGCATTAATTATGTAACTTATTCGGTATATGCTAGATTGAATTTGTAGTTCAAGAAGCATCATCAGATGTATACACAAATAAACACTTGTAAGATATAATATTATTTAGATTCTAAGACCAATATTTATAAGTGTAAATTATTTGCAATCTTTAATAAGAGAGGAAGAAAATATAATTAAATACAGATTCGTATTCATACACTGTTAGATCAATATTTCTGATTATATAAAATCAATGCAAATAGAAATTGAGAAATAATTACGGATTCACAAAGCTATGATTGTTTATTAAATAATAATAGATTGCGAATATCTTTAAATTCGTCTAAATCGTCTAAATTTCGAGCCTCGGGTATCTCTTATTCTTATTCATTAAAATTAAACACTTCCTCTAACCTAACTTTTCTAACCTAACCTTTTCTGTAATAAACGTTTTAACATACTTGGAAATATGCTCGCGTCTCGGTGTCCTCCGTCCGACTTCCTGATCCAGCATCCTGGCTTCCGGTTACTCCGTCGTGGCATTCTGGACACTCACTCGTGGCACTGACACTCGCGAAGACACGATCCAAGACACACGAGTTAAATGACGCGATGCCGATGTTTTAACGCGTGATACATTCTCGATGGAATATATCAAAAACCGGCGAAATGTTTTAATCATCCGACGAGGATGACAACTAATGTACCGACATACGTACAACGCGATGCGCGTGGCATTTGCCGGCTCGGGACGCAAAGGAACATTCGCGAAAAAGTTTACGGCGCGCGACGCGGAATAAATATTCGGGAGAGTTAGCGGAGCGCGTAGTGGACACTTTCTCTCGCGTGATAAGACTCGCGGCGCGCGAAGGTATGCCGCGCAGCATGTTTATTGTCATTACGCGGCGAGCGGCGGAGTGGGGGTTAACGCTTTGCGCTCGAGTTTACATTTCGTGGCGATAAGCGACGAGCATAACGCGACGCGGAGCACGTGTATTAGCACGCTCTAGTCATACATTCCGCCGGAAACATTTAATCGGGCTCTCGTCAATATTCGCGTTAATTAGCACGTGTTTCTGCAATCGAACCATCGCGTTTCTATTGGAGTATCAGTGCCACGATGAGCTTGTGGAGCAGCAGAATAGTGGACCGGAAAATCAGCACAAAAGGGGAGGCAACGGTACCGATTCATCGTATAATCGCCCAGGTAAGTTAAAAACAATATCTATGAAATAACAAATATTTAATCCATGATTACTGAGACCATATATTCACTTGAATCTCAATTTCCTTATTTAAATAGAACTAACAATCGCTTTTATATCACATAAAACTTTCGCTATTTTTCATATAATAATAGACCGTATACACTGACCTAAATTTCAATTTTGTTATTTCTCTATTCTTATTCGTCGAATATATTTTAGAATCGTAAATCTCCTGTACAAGTCTCCATTATAGAAGGGATTTTTTATGAAAATTAGATTCCGAGAGATATCTGACGAATGAAAATAAGGAGATAATAAAATCGAAATGTAGATCAGTGTGCATAGTCTGTTATTATATGAAAAATAATGAAAAAACTTCACATATATAAACCTGCGAGTGTTTGTCAACCTGTATATTTATCTGATACTAATATACATATCTTACACTGAGGAAAATCTTTTTGAACTAAAAATACACATTTTTATAAAATCATAATTTTTTTATGAAACAATTGTTCATTATATTTAAGTAAGGAAATTTAGATTTAAGCAAATACATAGCAACCTGGAATAAATATTTCTTATATGTGTATGTGTGTATTAATATATTAATACAAATAAGCAGCACATTGCTGATAGAAACTGAAAATAAAGATTAAATGTAGGATATTGAGATAATTGATGTCAAACAATTCTGAAATAAGTTTTTCGTTAAAATTCAATAAAAAGAAAAAAACAGTAAGTAACCATTTGTATCAAGATAAAACAATAACTTATAGAATGTTATATCTCGAAATTGTTTATTAGTTTTTCAAATTTACTGGGATTTGTAAAGTTGTCGAACTAAAATTCCGACTTCGATATATACTCAAATACTTTTTTTTTGTTTCTAAAAAATGATTGAATGTCTCGATGTCCAACAGTTTTAATTCGACTTAATACGATCGTTGTTGAAATGTCTCTCCTTTATTCCGAAATTCGAACGGTCGATAAAGCTCCATGTGTGTAATTTCAACGACAAGTCGCGATGCCCTCGCGAAAACGACGCAAGTGTAACGCGATGCGGCGCAACGTGACCTCTCCCGAAGTAAAAAAAAAAACAGAAAACGACCTCACCACTTCAATTTCACGCTACACACGCAAAAGAGTAATTTTTTAACACGCTTCGCCGCGCCGGAAATTCCCTGTGAAAAACTTGGCCGCAAATGTGCCGCGATATATACGCGGATCCCCTCTTTGTTATGGCCGTCCAACGCATCGCCTGAACTTCGCCCTTTCCTCCCGCCGTTTGTTACGCGCCGCGTCGCGAAAGAGGCTAACGTTAGTCGCCTAAAAAAGAAAGTTCTTATCTTCGCCGTTCTTTCGTTCTTGCTACGCGGTTGCGAGCGAGAGAAGCGAAGGGAGAAGAAGGGAAGACGCTCTCTCGCCTACCAAATTAAATTAGCCACTCCCATCCCGTAGATCTCGACCGTTGACTGCTTGACCCTCGCGAACCCTTTCTCCGATCTCTGCGAGGTAATTCAATTGCGCAGCGAGTCGCTTATGTGACTATCTTGTCTGTTACGTTGGCGGAAGCGGTGGTTATTCGCTTCCTCGCGCTTGCACCTAACGTGAGGTCGAAGAACGTAGTAGATGAGCGAGGCCGATAAGAGATAATTAGTAGCGATGCGAATGGCGCCGATATCGCGCAGAGTGGCGAGAAGAATTTCTGTTTAACCGCGATATCATCTCCACGATATCGGCCTGACATTGTTTCCTAATTTGCGAAGGCAAATATAGGTCACGTATCTCGCCGCGAATCTTCCGTTCACGATTTAAATGTCATTTAGTTACGTAATTTGGCCCAACGTAATTTAAATTTTGCCGATACTGTATAATTTCAATGTACGATATCGTAAGACGGCAATAATCGATAGCGGTAATTGACAAATGTTGATGTTTCGCATGTGACTATATTTCGCAAGCACATTTAAATCAATGTAGTTCTTATTGTTATCATGTTACTTTCTTTCTAAATTGCACTTTATAGCTATTAAAAACATACTACTGATACTTTGCGTTGCACATCCAAATCAGGCTTGTCTCATTGATTTTTAACACGATTAGAATACCATTTAGTAACATATTTTAATTCATTTAAATTTTTCCGATATTGTGTAATTTCGATATAAACACTAAGGAAGAATATTTGAAAATTTATTTGTGGGATTTAGACTTTATTTCACAATGAAATAAAGTTTATTTTTCTGATATAAAATTTATTTCCGTAAAAAATTTTTTATCTTACACAAATAAATTTTCAAATATTTTTTTCACAGTGCATTCAGTGAGGAGAAAATATTTGAAATTTTTTTTACGGGATATAAAATTTATTTTATAAATAAACTATGAATAAACTTTATATCCCACAATTAAATTTTCAAATTATTTTTTTCAATATACACGAAAATTATATATTATCGGCGCGCGTCGGTGCCGTTCTTTCATTGTCCATTTAGAAGTTGAGTGATCAGTTGAAGCACGGCAAACACGTTCACACGAACAACACGCAATCTATTCGTGATTTAATTGTTAAAATTCCTTTTTTTGTTTCATCTATTAAAACAGTAACGAGGTTAATATTGTTGCGGATCATTGTAAATTAAAATAAAACCACTTTCGTCTCTCTCTCTCTCTCTCTCTTTCTCTTTCATTCTCTCTCTTTTTATTTCTCTCATTAAGACGTAAAACAGAACATAAAAAATTTGCGAGAGGAGGCCCCCACGCGACGATTATCCCGCGGAAGTAAACGCGAGAATCATGAAGGCACACGAAAATGATCGACGGCGATGCCGACCATAGAGAAGCAATTTTTCGACAGTTTGCATAATGCGCAAAACGGACGGCGGTAATGTAAATGTTAAATAATTGTCAGTCAAAGTCAGATTATACTTTACCGGCACGTTTCGCAAAATGCCTTCGTCGCACGTAATTGCATCTGTCCGCAACGGGGCTGAACACAACGGCGGGTCATTAGCATTTATGAAAAATGGATAAAACGATATTAATAAAGTACGATCGATGCGAGGCAAACTATACTAATGGACACGACGGTTGTACTGCCATCGGGCGCAGAAGCGGCGGTGTGTTATTTCGCTCGGTCAAGGATGTCTCGGTATCGAAGAATTAGAGAACCGATGGTATTTATAGGAAAAATAGGTGATGCAGTTTCTAGAGCAAATTAAGGTGGCTCGATACAGCGTTCGCTTTGTTCCGCCGAATTCTTTCGAGCAATCGATAGCGATGACACGGCGTATTTGTCTATCGACGAAAGTTCCGATTTACCACCAGCATTCACTATTACTTGCGCGCGCTAACAGCGAACACGCGTTAATGCTGAGAGCGGAACACTGTTTAAAGGGCGCGATACAGTGTCAAAGGAAGAGAGTCGCAGCGTAGTTCGCTTGCGATGAGCGCAAGCGTGCTCGCATAATTTCCCTTTAATCCCTTAAACACGATAGCGGATGAATGCTAAACACACTCAATTAAAGCCGTCGCTTCGCGAAAACTTCGGAAATTGGTTGAAAGTAACTCACCCTCGATGGCAGGCGCGCTCGGCGTGTCTCCGGAATTATAGAGGTCATCTGAAACAGAAGTTAGAAGTTTATCAACTGCGGTACTTACCCGGGGTAGACGGATACTGGGCATGAATTAATTAACGAGTACTTGCGAAACACTTCATTAGATTAAACTTAGACAGCGCTCTCGGGCGCGTCCATTATTTCGCGCATCGGAGATGCCCGAGCGGGAGTCGTTCGATCGAGAACTACTAATAAGTGAAGTAATTTTAGTCTGCAATTACGTCGTCGGCAATGGGCGGCGCCGTAAATACAATTTGACCCGCGATTAAAATACCAAATCGCGCGATATCCGACCGAATAATTGGCGTCGATCAAAGAACGAATTCACGACAGATTACTACACGTCGACGAGAATTTAACGATGAATGTGACGTGTTGTAGAAAGTGTAGAAAGTAAGAAAGTACACTGAGAAGAAAGTGTTTGACATCTATAATCTGTAGTGACATAGAGAAATAATTACAATAAATTATGGTCGAGAAAACCATTTTTTTTTTTTATTAAATTCTGTCATGTTAGTGATGATAATCTTATATAGATGTCACTACTATCTTTTTAACTAAGAAAATATGCTTGGAGTAAAAAATAACTATAATTTTAATTGGATCGATCATTTCTTTTCTCTCTCAGCGTAACGCAGGACAAAAAATTCTCAATTTTAATTCCATTACAAATAAACAGTTATAAATTTAGTCTTGGCATCTCAATTTTCAAATTATTACACTACTTTTGAGTTATGTTTTGTAGAAAATAATCCTTGAGGTTTATTTGAGGTTTATCTGCATGCTTGTTCTGTAACCTTTAAGCGACAATATCGCCATCGTCAAATGTCGTCGCGCAGTTATTACGTGATATGTTGCACCTGCGCAATGACGCGCAACGACTGCGTTATTATTGTTAGAAGGTTACATAGAATAGACATACTGGGAACATTCCGCGTCTCTCAAGTATCTTTCACTGTTTTTTTTTTCAAGCATATTTACACACAGTAAACGGCACGGTCAGCACGCACGGAAAAAATATCATTCTAATACTGAGAAACGCAATTGCTCAATACGCTTCTGTTACTTTAAGAATAATGGCTAAGTAAGAATATTTTCCCTCTCTTGATGATAGTCTTCAAATGTATTCGTTATAAATTTAAGAAAAGCTCATTATCATATACTCAAAAGAAAAAGGTATTCTCTTTACAAGAATATCTTGAAACTTTACCAAAGAGAAACTTGGTTTGACTTCATGCAAATAAGTAAACCGAACTTTTGTTTTAATATACTTGATTGAAATGCTAAATTCACTAAGATTCAGAGTGTATTTTGCACAAATTTGGTACTTAAAGTGAGCTTAGAATAGATAAACTTAGCAAGTTAGATTTATGAGCTTAGATATATAAACTTATAAAGTACTTTCAAACAAGTAACATTTACTCGGATGTAATATTTTTCTGTGTGCACACTGTTACCTTGTACGGCTCGCCATCGCGATTACCAGCATCGACCAGCGTTACACATCATGCATTTGCTTAGGGGTGAGCAGTTCAATATTTCGCGCGACCACGAACGTTTGTTACACAAATATCCGAATGGATCGCCGCCGGACGATTAATATAGCGAGTAAATTTTACTCGCAACATCAACGCGTGCGTTCCGGGCAAATATCGAATTATCCGAAAGTGCGGACAGATCCATATGAATTATTTTTCCTCGGACGGTGTTTGTTGTTAGCATTCCTGCCGCTACACAATCGACCTTCGTCACAATGTTTATGATTTTTCGGAAAATTGTTTGATATTTTTCGCATCGCATAGATCATATCTGTCACGAAACATAGATATCAATAATAACAGCAGAATAACTGCTTGAAAAAAAAAAGAAGAAAATTCAGTATTGATGTTGCTCCAACACAAATTTTAATCGAGTATTCGATTCGCGCTGTGAAATATTTCAGAGTATGTTCAATGTGAATTCTTTATGATTTAGGGGATATTTGAATTTTACTACCCAGTGCACGATACGCGAATCGCGAACGGATTTTAATATCGATAAAATTCTACTGTATAGAATTTAACTTGAAATTTTGTGTATCCCTTAACAATAGTTCTCATTGTTATTCACTTTTCAAGTAATTAGGAAATTAATTCTTATTACAGTTGCCGATATACATAATCTGGTAAATATGTTTACTACTATACAGGGTATCTCAGATCTCCATAATGACCCTTTGTGAGAACATAGAACGGATTGAGGTGAGCAAGAAAGTTCTGTGCTGTTTTACGATATTCGCAATAATAGTCGAGATATTAATTAAAAAAGATTGGTAAATGATCACGCGCAATATGGTAAATGAACTGCAGTGGCGTCGTCTGCCGTTATATACATATACATTAAGTCAAACTGAACAAAAAAGTCCTTTATCATTTTGTAAATGACCACATAGATTTTTAGATATTAATTAAAGAAAATTTGTACATTATGATATATCATATATGTAACAATTTTCTTTAATATTTAAAAATCTATGTGGTCATTTGCAAAATGGTAGAGGACTTTTTTGTTCAGTTTGACTTAATGTATAAGTATACAACGGTAGACGGCGTCATCTACCATATCGCGCGTGATCATTCACCATCTTTTTTAATTAATATTTCGACTATTATTGCAAATATCGCAAAACGGCAAAGGACTTTCTTGCTCACCTGAATCCATTCTACGTTCTCATAAAGGATCATCATGGAGATCTGAGACACCCTGTATATAGAGTTTATTATATTTTACTATTATATACAGTTGTATATATTCACAACTATAGTAGAGGTGTTCAATAATTGTCCTGGAACTTATTTTAATTCTCAGTAAGCAGTAAGTATGTTTACTAAGTTATTTTCTTTTATGTTTCGCTTCAATTAAACTCGAGCCACTGAGCTCTCGGGTCGCGCCAGTATTCCGTATTATTTCAAATTACTTTACAGAACGCGAATAATAAGGGGAACCGGAACATTCGTAAACACCGACCTAGGTTGCTAATAAGTGATTCATGTCGCCCGTGCGCCAATGTCGCAGATTACACGTCCAAGTGGCGCGTTAATTTTGCGTAATCTCGCGTGCACGAGGTATTAATCTATAAGCGAGAGACTTCAACGATATTATAACGATCCTGCTGCTAAGACAGCTTGACAATTTATCCTCCGTAGGAGAATGCACTCCGAAGGTCGCCGTCCCGGGGATTAAGTTGAATTGCAACGATCAATAAAGCGTTCGTGTAATGACCCAATTATTAAGTTATCGGCCGCTGAAATGTGCGAGGGAGAGAGAGAGAGAGAGAGAGAGAGAGAGAGAGAGAGAGAGAGAGAAAGGAAGAGGAAAAGAGAGAAAGAAAGAGAGACTGTATAAAACACTTTTCTGCCGTGTTTGTTATCCGTAATCCTACACTCTGTACACCCACATCCCGCACAATTAGATTGTCATATAGCGACGCGACATCTGACATTTGTAGATTGGACACGGCTATATAAAAACGATCGACCACGTTACTCGATCACATCCGTGTTCTCGTATTCGTGATTGCGTGGTAATGTCTAAATGCGGCTTGGATCAACGCTCAGAACATGTTCTCACGATGCGCAACTTCGATGACCCGAAATGCGCGGTCGAAAAATTATAGGTCTTGCCCGCGTCCATAAGAGATATACGTCTAATAATAGGTACTTGGAGCAGGCTGTTTTTAATCCGTTGACGTATTTCTCGTAAGTCAAAAATATTTAAGAGAAGGTCTATAACGACGGGTGGAGTCGCGAGTCATCGAAGGAGAATAATTTCGTCATAGCTCGATTTGTTGAAAAGAACAAAAATATCCAGAGGTAACTTCGAGCTGTATTAATAAACGTTACTGGAACTTTGTCCCACGTAAAATACTTAGAAATAGATTACTAATTTAGAAAGTTAGACTTGAGTTTCTTTATTTAAATTATATAATATATATAACACATATGCGATTTTACATTTGTAGTCGCAACTCAGCTGAAATATTCGCATCTTCTCAGCTGAAAAACTCACACTCTGTAGCAGAGGAGCAAAAAAAAACAGAAAGACAGAAGCCAATCAGAACTCGCGCTGGTGACCAAGTGGTAGTCGACAGTTTCTGCATTTTCCATCAGTGCGAGTTTTGATTGGTTTCTGCTTTTCTGTTTTCTGCTTCTCCGCCAAGGTGTAAATTTTCCCAAACTCTAAACTCAAATCTGAGTATTCCATCTAAAGCAAGTTTCAAGTAACGATTATCAGTATAAGTCTTTATGTATTACACACCTGTAGTAGTTCGGATACTCAATTCTTTACAGATTTACATGCCTTTGAAAAGTTCATCAATATATTTATATTGACCATCTTTGAAACGTTTTTGTCGATTTATTTCGTGAATGTTGCTTCGTTCATTGTGAGGAACATTCGCGCACATGTAAAGAGGTGGGCTGCGCGTACAGAACTGACCGTTCTCCCTCTCTTCCCCCTCACCTCTCTCTCTCTCTTTCTCTCTCCCCTCTCCCTCTCTCTCTCTCTCTCTCTCTCTCTCTCTCTCTCTCTCTCTCTCTCTCTCTCTCTTCTAAAAGACGCCCGCACGGTCTTCGAAATTCTGCATGTAGTAAAGTGAAGAACCGAAGGTTTTCTTAGGACCTTGCCGAGTCAGCACTTCTAACACAATATGACTTTGCGTTGTTTCGCCGTACTACGAGAGTAAAAAGCGATTGGATCCGGGACGTGAGAGGAGTACCTATGAACGAAGACGAAGCTGCGAAATTGCCACGAGTATAGAGGATCGGGGGATGTCCCGGAATGTTTCATAAACATCTTTCGTACGATGTTACGCCGTGAGAGACGCGCGAGAACGGACGAAAATATATTTTGAATCCGAAAACGAAGCGGTCGAGCAGTAAAAGCGCGCCGTCATATCTTCGCTCCCCGTGCGATAAACCGATCGTATGGTTTCTTTTGGCGAGTTCTGAAACAATCAATCATGTTTCTGACAAGAATGAGTCTCGACAAACTTCTCTTATTAACGAACGATATATTAATTTTCCACTCAATACTCTATTTCTAATAACATCATCGCTTATTTCAGACGGAAACGTACAAGTTCGTTTATGATCTTACACTGAGAGGAAAAGAAACGATTGATCTAGCTGGAATTATAATTATTCTTGGCTCCAGCCATAATTGTTAGTTGTTCTAACGTGAAAATAGTAGTAGTAACGTGCGTGTAAAGGTATTATTTTATAAAAAAAAAGATTTTCTTGATCATAAGTTATAATAATTATTTCTCTACGCGATTATGCTTACAAACACTTTTCCTCAGTATAGAAACTGGCGTTGCAAAATGCACAAAGAAAGCAACTCTATTAGTGCAATTGAATTTTCTGTTATCCGAGAAGCGAATGAGAGACTCGGTTGGGGGAACAGAAAGATTCCTGCAGGAGATTTCTACTCAGTCAATTGCTCTCAGTTATTCCAGCCGAGTTTTAATGTAGCCGAATATTCGAACGAATGTTTTCGGTCGCGGTAACAGAGAGATATTATTTCCCGTCAGCGAATTTTTCGTCCGGTCCTCCATTCATTTATACGAGCTGAAATTTTTTCGCGCGTACAGAAGTTCGCTGCAATAATCCGCTCTAATGAATCGTAAGAGAAAGGAGAAGCATTTGGGACTTGAGTCGTGCCGTTGGTATTTCAAATCCCAAAAGAGTCGCTTTACCTTTGACCCGTATCGCGAGCAATAATTACGACGTTGCGCCACGCTTTTCCAACATTGCAAGAATTTTTACGCTCCTTGGGGATTATTTCGACTTTATCGCGCGCGGATGTTTCGAACGTGCCAACATCAGTCGCGATGTGGAGAACTATTCGGACGGGGAGAACGATTCTTGCCATGTGGCATTTAATTTATGCCCGCTAAGCAAATCGACAAAGTTTTATTAGTTCCCGCAATACGCCTCGCAATTCGCTTCATATCCCCGTAAATTAGCGTGTCGGATAAGTTCGCCGTAGGAACGCGACGGCGACGAATAGTTGTTAGGCCACGACGTAAAATAAATCGGGCATAATGGCCCCGGCATAAACTCGGAATTGAAGGTGTTGCAAAGTCGATCTCGGCGCCAAACTTCCCGCCGGGAGTGTAAATTCGCGTCGCACGCGTTATTAAACGAATTAATTTCTGCTAACGACAGATCGGCGACAACGAGCAATTTAAGCAATATATATATATATATATATATATATATATGTACGTATATATATATCGAGAAGGCAACTTCGTTATTAACCCATTGTTAGCCGCAGGTTTTAATGAGCAAATAAGAGACGCTCACGGAACATTAGTTCTATATGAATCTCTGACCTTTCGTTGTATTCGCGTTTTCGAACGATATTATTAATAGTGAGAAATTAACGACACATAAGGAGCAAGCACGGATATCTTAGTGCTATTAAATACTAATATTACTTTATTTAATATTAATATGATTGTGGGAGGATAAAATTGTCCAGTATGTTAAACGCACGTATCGAAATTTTTCTTCGATTATCGTACGCGGAGAATCACCTTCCATACTTAGACCGATCCTTGAGTCCCAAATTTTAAATATATATTTTTATTAAAATCCCAAACCCCCAAAAATTTCGATACGTGCGTTTAACATACTGGACAATTTTATCCTCCCACAATCATATTAATATTAAATAAAGTAATATTAGTATTTAATAGCACTAAGACATCCGTGCTTGCTTCTTATGTGTCGTTAATTTCTTACTATTAGTTTATCTATTTTCAAGGAGCTTTCTATTTCAGTTTATCTTACGATGTTATTATCGTGAGGTTCATTAAACAATAAATAGTGCAGTATTTACCACGACTATATTTAATAGACGCGGACGTTTAATTTCAGAAAGCAAATGCATAAAATGATGCGGCCGTTTGGTAAAACTAGTATTTCTTCTCGTATTTTGAGGAAGAAAATTTCAAAGTTACCGATCCCTCTTCCTCCTCCTTCTTTCCTCTCTCTTTCTCTCTGGTATCTCTCTCGGTGCGAAAATGGCAGCCCGCCGTATTCTTCTCTTTTTACAATCCCCTTTATTTCCGGAAATAAGTGCGCCCGAGGAATTTCGGGCTCGAGTGGCTGAAAACCAATAACTGAATTATCTCGAGTTAACTGTCTGATGGGATTTGGTTATTTTCACGTGAAGTAAATTCACGCGTAAAAATCGCTGCGTTATAAATGTTATATATTCCGGTGAATGCGCCAATACAAACGCAATGGAGACACAATGCGGCTCGATCGTGCACGTATACGCCGTGTGCATTCGTTTCTACAGGCTTTATTTTCGTAATACCTACTCTCCTCTGTGCCCCACGCATCGTGTCCCGAGGCGTAATACGACGGAATCAATAATTTTTATATTTTTTATTGCGTTTTGTGAACAGTAACACATTGCACTCAATTACTCGGGGAACAATTACTTTCAATGAGGTTCGACCAAATCCGCGGGTCGATTCCGCAAACGTCAATTTATTTCCCTGTGTGTGAGAGAGAGATGATACTGCCGGAATATGTCTCCATTGAAATCACTTTTCCAGGCCGCGCGGATGACGTCTGTTCTCCGGTGATACTCGGCGCGAATTCCGCAAAATATTCATCGCGGGAAAATAATAACAGCGGCCGTTGCACGGACAAAGCGTGTATTTTTGTACAAATGGGCGAGTTAAACGAGCTTCAGCCATTCGATATTTCGGGTGGCTGTGCAACACACGGATGGCGCGCGCAAAATAATTCCGCTACGCGTTCCGCGAACTATCGAAATGTGAAATATTTCGGTGGGGAAACGCGCGTGCGACACGTACTCGCAAATAATCGTAGATCGTTAGTCAACGATCATTTGTCGACTTCGAATCGGAGTCAACTGCTCGAACCCGAAGGAAAAAAAAAGTATTCTGCGCGCTACCAGTTCATGATTCCAATTTAGAGAGTGCTACTCGTACGCCATGGTGTACAGAAACGAACTTGGTCGGCTGGTGCCTTTGTGTTCCTCTTTAGGACTTAGAGATTTTACTCGTGTACTTAACTCGCCGACAAAGGAACAATCCGTCTGCCTTCTACCTTTATAGAACGTGCGCGATTAAACTTTTCTCAACGAATCGAATTTAACTTTCTGCGCCGGCCGGGGTAACTACTTTTGTTACTCGCTCACCAACAACCTCGTTACACGTTGAACACCGCGCTAAGCCGAGAGATGGACCTCTGGAAGTTGCGCCCAAAGAGAGAACGAGTTAACTATTGATTCTGAGCAACTTCGAATGAAATCTCTAATCATAACTGTTATGGAGTCGACTGCGCGCAGTTGTTGCTCTCGACGTGAACGTATTGAAGGAGAGAGAACGAAGAAAGGAGGAACGAGTGCGCACGTATCGGTCAGTTTGAGACATGTTGATAGAGCGTTCATATCCTCTCATAAATGAACACGCTGCTCTTTCTTTCTCCAGATCTCAATTTTGATAAGGAGGATATCTTTTCTTTCTTTGCGTGAAATCAATCTTGAATTTACAGATCGTAATACAGATTTAATACAGATCGTTAAAACACCTCGTTTCTTTCTAAAATATGATCTGTGTGTTCTTCACTGAAATACTATACTTGTAACTGGTAATTCAAATGTAAGTACAAGCGCAGTAATCAGTAAAATCTCGCTGAAAGGATCAGTTAATAGTAGAAAGTCCCTCAAGTCAGAGTTAGGACGACATCGTCCGTCATTTATAGGGAGAAAGTGAGTGAGTGAGATAGAAGCTGCAACGTGCTTCGTCATTTCAGTCTTAGAGTTTCTCTCTCTCACTCCCACTCACATCATCCAATTCTCTTTAATAGCGACTATTCCCAATATTGATGTTTGTTATTTTTGGCCTCAATCATACATTTTCATTGGTCTAACATGAAAATGATAGTAGTAACATGCATATAAAGTTATCATCTTTAATATTATAGTAATAAAAGAAAGAATTGGTTCTTCTGACCATAAGTAATAATAATTATTTCTCTATGTGATTATATAGTTACAAATACCAAACATTTTTTCTCGACGTAGTAAATGGCATTACAAAGTACATGGAAAAGACAATTCCGTTAGTACAACTGAATCCTCTGTTGTCTGAGAACCAGATGAAAAACTCGCTTGTAGGAACAGAACGATTCCCGTAGAAGGTTTCTACTCAGCCAAATGCTCTCAGTTATCTCTCAGTCGAGTTTGCACACAACTGTATGTTCGGACGAATGTTTTCGGTCGCGGTAACAGAGATATTATTTCCCGTCGGTGAGTTTTTAGTCTGGTCAGTTGCACGAACTTGAAGTGATTCTCCCGTGTATAAACGGAACCTTCGTGCCAAACAAGTCGAGACGTTCGGTCGAAGCATAGCCGCCGGTGTGCGCGGCCTCGCGTGCGAAAGGCATTCAGTCACATTCCGACGCGCAGACGACTTATTAGAAATCACGTTGGATAGCTGAGATATCCGTAAAAAGTCACCCCGAGTCACCCGAGTGATACAATCTTTTTGCTCACGCGGTTGTTTTTGCGCGTTTTAATCAGGAAGGACGCAGCCGATAACGAACGGACGAGCGGGCGAACGATGTTACATCACGAACGTCGCCTCTAGCTATGTCTTTTTCTCATTACTGGTATACCGTCTGTATCCCCCTCGGTCTGGCTTTCCCGTTTTTCTTAGCCGTTGTCCTCGCCTCTCTCGCACTATTTCTGTTTTCTTTTCATTAACGCCGCGCCATCATGCGCCCACCCGACGCTATGTTCCGCGCGTATCTCATTCACCTCGCTATTGCCTCTCTTTCTCTCCGTTTCATCCGCGCTCGGACATCGCCGCGCTGATGAGGGAAGACAGCCGAAAAGGTATACGTTCATCCTGAGTAACGAGCGATTGTAAAAATATAGCGAATAATATCGAGCAGGATGGGACCGTCCAGCTCGAATGACGGCTGTCAAATCGCGATTTTTTCGTCGCGAACCGGTTCCCGATCACAGCCGACTTTTTTCGCCGTGCAGACATCAATACAGCTGCGTAGTTCGATTCGCGATAATAACGTTAAAAAAATGGTCTCACCTCTCGACAAAGAGTTAATACGGGAGAATTAACGACGTCAAGATAAATGACGCCGCTTCTAATTGCTCGCGCGCAGACGTAGCGTCGGTGAATTCACGGCGTGTCCGATAAAAAGCGCTCGCGACGTTTTCAAGCCGTCCAACTTAAGTTCGAGTTTAAGACAGATGTAATAATGCGACGAGGACTTAATCAGTTTCGTTAACAGCCCGGGGACGAACGTTTGCTGGCAAGGAAACTCGTGCGACCCAAAAACTTTCTCGGTTATTACGAGTACGCGGATGCCATGAAGGCATTCGTGCGCGACACCATTCTGGACAGTCTTTATCCCTGACCCATTCGTAATGACGACGTTGCTCCTTTTTGCGCGAAATCGATCCTGCTCTCTCTCTCTCTTTCTCTGTCACGTCGGCGACTCTTATCATAAAATGTGTAGCATACACATGCACGATGTAGACAAACAACGAGGTGGAGCAAACAACTCTATTGGCCGTTAAATATCTGTCGTGTGATGAAATAATTATATAAAACCGACTAGAAATTCATTCCATGCTCTTAATCAGGTTTGATATCGATCATTTATCCGGTTTATACAAGGTGAGATGTACAAATATCGGCTCCTGATAAGTCATATAACGCAGAGTGGCAATCAGGACTTCATTAATAACTAACTGAAACTACCCGAGTTATCACAAAGTGTCAAGGGGATGAAAGCAGTTGAAGGGGGTGAGGTGTTCACGTAGTATACATTTTCCGCAGGTTCCTCGAAAGCAACTATGCAAATTTTGGTCGAGATCGATCAAAGGGTTTAGGAACTTACAGGGAGACAGGCAGACAAGCATTCTAGTTTATATACGTATAGATGATAATTGATAATTAATAATTATATTATCTAATAATAACATTATCTTATATAAGCCAGATAACTGATGGGGTCAGAACAATGGAATAAATTTCTAGCCGAGAATCCCAACTATATTTCTAATTAATGAGATAACATCAAACTTTCATTTCTATCTTCTCCTTTATCTCTCCTCTTTCAACTTTTAACTCCCTCTTAATTTTCTCTTTATCTTGATAGCTTTAGTATACAGTAATAACGTCCTTAGAGGAAATGTGCTAACGCGATAATAAAGGCAGTCATCTATCTATTTGCCTGTCTATTTACCTACCTATCAATCTCTTTGCATCGATTTGTATCGATTAGATGGTACAATGGCCCAATCACCGTTCAATTTTCAAAGGGACGCACTGAATCGGAACAAACCACTATGCGCGCGCGCGCGCTCGGACTTTCACCGATTACACAAGTTTCCGCGCCGGCTCTGACGAATGCGGATAATTAAAATTGATAGCCATGCGTTACGCCTATTACCAGTGATTCCCTCTATAGACGGGATATAAGCCCGCCATTTGACGAATCGGCCGTGAAATTAATTTCACCATTAGTGCACTTTGACGCACATTATCGCGCCGCCGGGACACCGTGCCGTCGCGCTGTTCCGCGTCGGGTCGCGTCGCGTCCTATCGCGCCGCCTCGCATCCCATACATCATGCGCTCATATGCAATGAATGCGTCCTACCGTAAGCAATTTTCGCCTCCAAATTGAGCTTGCACTCGTGCCGCGTCATGTACATGTAGGGCCGCGGCTCACCCGGGCACCACGGCACCGACGGACCGCAAACGCATTTGCCGGCGGCAGCCGCATTTCCGGCCCCGGCTCCCTCGCCGACCAGGTTGCAACCGGGACCCGACATTATCGGCCCGTGCGGGCAGTGCCTCCTCCATCTGCCCGGGATCTCTGAAAAGCACAAAAACAAACGCCGTGAGTCGTTGGTTTGCACACCCCCTCGATTTTTCCCGGCTTGGGCGTCGACGCGTAAATCACGGTGTTCCACATCTACGCGCACCCAAGTCGAAGTTTTCATCCTACTTTCGACCTCGATATTCCCTTTAACGCTTACTTTGATACTCTGAAGCCTAAATCGGCCTCTTCTGATTCTTTTTAACCCACTAACTTTGCCGAGAAGCCCTCTGTAGAACCTGCAAGTGACATTTTGGGCGTTTTCTTCCATTTAGGGGAGCTGAAGGACTGAAATAAGACTCCAGTCTTCATTTTTATTAAACACTTCATTTTTATACACTGGTTCTTCAGAATATAAATAGACGTTAACAAGTTTTGATCGAAAGTAGGACTAAAATTTTAACTTGAATAGACAATATGACCTATATATAAGATGTCATCTGTGAACTATGAGTAATCTATGAATACTGGTTGAAGAATGTATGTGGCTTGCTTAAAAATTAATCCAGGCAAGTTTATATTTCTGTTTAACACTTTTAGAATCCCGATGAAAATTTATCAAAATGTTGTTTCCTGTATAAATTAGAATTCACAGAATTTTTTGGTTACATTCTTATATCGTTCAGAGTGAAATCTGTCAATCTGTCATATAATGAGATAAAAATTCCATATGCTTTATCTTTGCCAAAAATTGCATTTGTAATTAATATCAAAAATAGTTACGGTATAATTATCTTATAATTGAAGTGCTTTTCTTTTTGGTATATTTTAATGTAATTTATAATATTCCACATAGTTTACATTGTTTGCATAAGAAGAAGATCATGTAGATAATGCGTAAACAATTCGCGTAAACGTAATCTCGAAATTTACGGTATAACTCTGTCAATTTTTCGATCAACCGCATAAGACAGGCTTTTTCTTTCTATTGTAATTGAGATCTCATCGTCGGACATAAAAATGACAAATTGTCTCGAAATCATATCATTTGACATTCGAGTCATGCCTGTATTTCAGAGCCAAAAGAAAATCTACTTGATGGACCAAATATGTGCTTTAATTACGGATATAACCCGGTGGATTTACTGTCCTAATTAGTGTTCTTTGGACTTTCAGGAATCTTCCAGCGGAAGCTAAATGTTTGCTATAACTTTAGTTATAGTTATCGTAATTATTGTTATTGTAGTTATATCGCGACGTGTGACAGTTTTAGCCAGAGATAATGCAATACGCAATAACGCATTGTGTTGTTATTGTATTCCATATATTATATCGCATTAATTCTGACGTTGTTATGTCCTAACCATACCCAACACATGTACCGTGCATGTACGAGATTTTTCGGCTGTTATTGCATCGCTATTCATATCATTACGATAAATTGCAATTAGTAATACGTAATTAGTAATCGTGTGCACGTTGAACGTGCGATTTTACGAAGGCTCCTTCGTACAAAAGTTGCTTTCATCTCTGTTCTGATAAATTGATTGAAAATCGGGCGGAAAAGCGATGTAACGCGAGAGAAAAGCGAGCTGTCGTTCAGGTCGGGTCTTTTATTTATCGCGAGCCGATTGTGAGTAATTGGTAACAGCAAGCGATTGGATTTTCAAAGTCGATGGGGATCGGACGGACGGATGGAATACGCGCGTCCTCCGCCGGCTAAGCTGTTTTTATTATTCAGCATGCGACAGCGATTGCAGCTTTATTATTTAACGAACGCCACGACGTTTGTTTTCCTTTCGCATGTGCGCGACGTATAATTTTTTGGCAAACGTGACTCACACGTTGTGAGATGGGATTGGAAAGTGGCGGAGACTACCGGGAGTAATAGGAGGACGGGAGAGAGGCAGAAGGTGCAGGGGGATTAAACAATGTGTTTACATTGTCGCAGCGTTGTTTACGCGTGCACGCATGCTTATCGTGGAACGGTGTATAATCGAGTTAATTTTACGTCGAGATAGCGGCGGCAGATTATTACGATGCGCATCGAACGGTGAGATTGGAAAACCAATCTCGATTGGGAGCGCACGCGCGATATCGATGAATAATGCCTGGAATTTTTGCGCGCCGCCAAGGCTGTTGCACGCGCGCGAGGGGCGCGTGTTCCCTTCAAAAAGAGGAGTGGAAAAAAGGAAAAAAAAAGAAAGAATCGCGCATGATGCCGGCCCGTGTTGATGCGAGTCGTTCGTACACACTCAAACTCCTCTCAGGCTTTGCGCGCGCGGGGCTAGTTGTCTCGTTCACACATCGCGCCGATCAATGATGTTTTATATCTGTCGTAATCCGGATTACCACGCAGGCGTCATTGCAAGAGAAAAATCCCACGCGCGAACGCGCGCGCATGAAAAAGAGAAAGAGATAGAGGCGGTATAACGCGAGATTGCGAGGGAGTGCGGGCGTAATGGCAGCGCTCCATTGGCGGGGACTCGTCGGCGAAAAATTCGAGGATCACGCATCCGTGGCGAATTCGCCGGCAGAGTAAATCGAGCATCGATAACGGCGCAATTACAAGACCGTCAACATCAGTAGACATCGTGCATGCACCGCTCTCGTCGTCGTCGTGGTGTCGCCGTGGTCGTAGTCGTCGTAGTCGATCGGGTCGAGACGGGACGAACGGTGAGTACAGTTTCGCCGATACCCGAGGGAGTATAATGCGGTCGCCTAATGAGACGTGGTGTGTACCCGGACGACAAATTCGAATTCAATTGCGCCCGCCGCACTATCCGGTCACGGTGACCCGCCGGCAGGAGGTATCGCGGGAGAGCGTTTAAACGCCGCCGTTATTTCCAGGAGAAAGGAGAGCAATTAACTTACACCGCTCGCGCGACGATAACCCCGCGTCACGGCTGGGAAAAAAGGAGAGAGAGAGAGTAAAAGGGAAATAGAGTGAGAGCGCGACGTCGACGCGGGCAGAAACGGAATCGGGACGATCAACCAGCCGGATGGTGAATCGAGGCCGAGGCAGCGGGTTACTCGACACGAAGGGCGGTTATGACCTCGTGATAACCCGGCCCGTGACCACGATGACCCCCCCTTCTCCCATTCTCAGCCGTGGCGCGTTACGATCGATAAGTTTAATAATCCATAGACGCGGGCTGCGGAGAAAATCGAATTTGCTGATCGGTTTGCCCGTCGGCTCTCTCCGGCCCTTCTAAATGCGAATTCATTTCGAATTAATGACCAGAATGCGCTCCTGTCTAATTGCCCACGGTTGAACAGATATACGCCGCGCGAGTTGCGCGAGTGGCGACCGAACCTCACAGGCGTTTTACAGCTCCCCCCGCGATTGAGAAAATCGAGGGGACGTCTCCCAAGAAAATGGGGCCCCATAAAACGATCCCAGACGCACTCGGATTCACCGGTGAATTGGCCTCTTCGCCTTGCGTGATAACGTCTCGCGCCAACGTGCGACCGTTGCTGTACTCGTCGGGCGATTTCGCCCAGACCCGCCACGAATTTCTGCTAGAAAGCCTTTAATTAAGAGACTCGTCAATTGACTTGATCGCGCGCTGATTGAGACTGAAGACGTCATGGACGTCCATAGCTTTTGAAAGATATTAAAATGACAGTGAGAAGAGAGGAATAGTACATATTGCTGTCGCTGCTTGTGTAAAAACTTGCCAAGGAGGAGAGATAAGATATGAAAAATCATCGATTGACACTATCCACTGAAACTATTCTTCTCCTTTTATTACCATTTTAATCTCTTTTCAAAATTATGGATATCCTTGGCGCCCTCAGTCAATCAGTGCGCGATCAGGTCTCGTGACCGAGTTAACCATACTCTTATTTTTTAAAGGCTCTCTAGTTTTTTAAAGGCTCTCTAGTTCCTACAGTTTTAAATAATTCATCGTACATTCATCGCGCGATTTCTTATCACACGAACGTTTCTGCAGGTATCGTCTCCCCGAGAGAGAAAACCTGTTATCTCTAAATTCATTTCGAGTTTCGTGAGCGACGCAAATTTTTTACAGAAAAATTTTTCATAATCTACATTACACGCAATATATTTTTACATTATATTATCGATCTTGTTAGCTTTAATTATAATTTAAGTCTTCCATTAGCTCGTGAACTCGGAAGCGTCGAAACTCATTACAGCAATTGTATGCGCGTTAATCATTCATATTGTATACAAAATTAATTCTCCACATTTTCTTTGTTGAATTTGCATTTTGAGTCATATTATATACAAATTTCTGTGTATTATATCATATGTACACTTAATTTCAATGCATTTCAGTACGTAGTTACTGGCCCAGTGAGAACTTAACTTTTGGCAATTAATAAAAAATAAGTTCTCTTATTGGGTCTTCGGCTACGTTCTGACGTGCATCGAAAAGAGAAAAATGTTCAAAGCGTATTGAAACGAAGCACACTTGGGAAGAGGGAGAAGGGGGACTCTGTCACCTCGTGGATTTGACAAATCTGTATGTATATCCACCTATATTGTATTTTTTAATCAGTCCGACAGAATACTGCAGGCGTGTAAAAATGTCCTTCGCAAGATCTTGATCTCGCGGGTGATTTCATATCCGAATAGGTATTGTTATCGCGGGACGATTAATTAATTTATTCCAACGGCGCCACATCTGCCCATGAAGAGGCCGCAGCTTGCCGATGAAAAACGCCGAGTCGCCACTTCTGACGCAAATTCATTTCGAGTTAATGGACCGTGCACACCATCACGCCAATTGGCCGTGACCGTTCCAGGATGCACATTTCCGCTTTTCCGTACACTACACCGGCACGATTCTACCCGTATTATAGCGGCACAGAACGCACCAAGAACGCCCAGTTGTGCAGCCGTGTAATAACCAGCTTACACGTACGCGCATTCGGTCTCGTGTATCACATTAATAATCCGTTAAACCGTCACACTTTTTACAAATGCATCAACGCTTGCTAGCACACTCTTCTCTCTTTCTTTCTTTCTCTTCTTCTCTGAAATTTCCTTTAAAACAGCGGGATTTCGCGCGCACAGGTCGAAAAGACGTTTGCGTAAAACGTGGCAGCGTGAAATTTTTATCACGTTAATGAACATCAACGTCGGCCAACGCGTGTCGTTCTTATTCAAGCTGAATTATTAAAAGCCGCGCGACACGACGCGAACAATGTTCACCGCGAGCGCGGTGATTTTAAACGATCTCGTAACGTACTCAGAGATTTGACCCAGTAATATAAATAATACGCCGTTTCATATAATTTTGATGAGAACATAATATACACAATATACACGAGAGCACGTGAGTTATTATTACCGTGGCGGAGGGCACTGTAATTCATGCGGTGTATGCAGCTTTACTGCAAATAATATTATCCCGGCTAGCTTAAGCTGCGCGAAGTAATCAACGAATCGATGAATAAATCCGTGGATTACCGGAACAAGAGTGTCGTTAATTCATCGACAAGCGCGCCAGGGCGCAACTTAGAGGTGCAACGTTAATTTTCGCACATATCGAGATACATCGGTCCGATTAATATGGCGATGCTAAGCTCGCTACCGTGTCTGTCGTTGAGTTATCATGAACTTGAATGACCAGCGAACGATATCGCGGGATACTTGGCGCGCTCTCGACGACGAGAAAACGTTGGTTTACGTCGCGACGGGCCGCGTCAAAAGCAACTATCGTCTCACGCGACGAGGCGCGCAGCGCGAAAGGCAGATTTCCGGATGCCGGAGTAAACGAAGTTGCGAAAAATAATGGTGTTCCGGCTCCAACCGTTAGGTAAAATTCGCCGACGAGAAAGCAACTTAATCAACCGACACGAGCGTATTAAGGGCGGCAGTAAAGAATCATGAGCCCTTGGAAACACGTGAAACCAGGAGTTGCACTGGATTTTTCCCAAAGCCCATCTGCATACGTTACGCACCTTTTTACACAGCTTGATTTACTCTTTCGTGCAATCTGTTTGTTCGCAAAAATATTATTCAGCTGATAATATATATAAAATTCAATGCCTAGACACGTAGCCCTGAACATTCTTACCATTTTGGTTTTTAGATACAAAGATCTAAATTTTTAACATAGAATATATGTATATATAGTGAATATATATATATATATATATATATATATATATTTAATGTATTAAATGAGTACATTAAAAGAAGAAATATCTAAGAAATAAAAAATGTCTATTCGGTGATAAATAGCATATCTACTTATACTAATACAAAATATTTTTCAAACAATGAGAATGTCCACAGTTAGGTGCGTGTCCAAGCATTGATGTGCTTATATCTTACGTGACTATTGCGTAAGGTATGTGCTTGTATTCACGCGAATAATGAGGCTGCTTTATTATGTCGCACAATGCGATGGTGCTTCGGCAATAAATCGATAATGTAAAAGAAAAATATACTTCACCAATCTAATCCACAGTCTGTTACACATGAGTAAGATAAAAAGCGAATACTTCTGTCGCACTATATGTTTATTCCCACGCAAGAAGAACCGGATCTGCCGATGAAACTTTCAGTTTTTACGTCCCACCCACGTTCCACGTTGCGTGATAGGGTCGCGTAATTTTCCCTTAACGGTCACGTTGAATCGGATCGTAAAAGCGGTACACACGATGATAAAGAAATACTTTTTCGTCATGTTTCCGTCCCATTTTTCGCGCAACTTTCCGTGAGGACGCGGGAAACATCCCTCGTCGCCGAACGCATCAGACAGAAATAAAAGATTCACGGGCTTGAATGGGAGCGGTCCTAAACCGTAAGTATCCGATTCCAATATTTTCTCGTGTCGCAAGATACACATAAAGTCGGCGAGTCGTTGGGACACCGTCGCAAAGAGAGCAGGAACGTAGCGTTGAGATTTCTTGACCTCGCGGTATGTGTAGTATGTCCTCGCGTTTCCGCATTTGTCTGAGGCTACTCCCACGTATATTTCGTTAAATTGGATTTCGAGTCCGTTCGAATGTCACGGGACTCTTCCATAACCCTGACAATAACCCGGCTGAACTTTCTAATAGTAAATCTAATCCCGTGTATCGTCTCTAAAGTATCTCTTCTCGAAAATATCATTTCATCTCCGGAAGAAGAAGATAGACAAGTAGATATATAGGAGTGTTTATTGTCGCTCTAAATTCTCCAAGAGCGTTGTGATAAGAAACTTAGTTTTGGACAAGTATTATCTGGACACAAATGTATTACAGAATTACAGGAGTATCATTTTCGTACAATTAGATGCATGTAATCATCTTTATTTAAGTAAATGTACTAATGATATTTACATCGTGCAGTTTGTCAAAAGCATAAATCTAAGGCTTGTTGCAGAGGAAAGAAAGTGATATACCGAGGTTCATATTTTAATAGCCTGAAACTTGTCTCATATGAGATGCTTAGATTTTTATTCAGAGTTAGATCCAATATTCTCTGTTGAACTATGATATCAATTACATTTAAATCTGTAATTACAATTCCACTGAAAAACTCATCTGATTCTGAATTCAGATTCGAGTATTTTACTTGAAAAGAGTATTAGGTAATAACTATTAACACGGATCTCAGAGAAAAAGATGATTGATCTAACTAGAATTATTATTATTTTTACCATATTTTTTAGTTGTCTCAACACGAAAATAATAATAGTAACACACCTGTAAAGTTATTATCACTAATATTAAATATATATATATTAACATTATAGTAAAATTTAATAAAAGGTTTTCTACACCATGATATATGGTTAATATTTTTTGTGTGACCGTAGTTACAAATAATAAACATTTCTTTCTTAGTGTAAAATCCTTGTTTGTAAGAGTTTATCAACTTCTGCGCAACAAACTTTAGATCTATGGTCTTTGCAAGAATAGAGAGAGAGAGAGAGAGAGAGAGGAACGATATCACCACGAGAAACACGGACACATATACACACACAATTGAATTCTTCCCTTTATTTCCCCACGGAAAATGTCCCGTTTAAATGACAACGAAAAGGCGAGTGAATGCCAACTCTGATTCGGTCGCTATCAGAGAATGTCGCGTGCTGCCGTTAATTCATCGCGTAGAACGAGACGAATCAATCTCCCGATAATGCTCGAGCTCGTGTGCGCGCGCTGGGTTTTATTTGAAAATAAAAACTCTGTTTTCCCAAGCGTCAGAATAAATCGGGTGAGAGGGGAGCGGAGCCCGCGTGCAGTGGGTGCCGTGCAGTTGTTTCTGCAGTATGCGTAATGTATGATACTCGAGGAAATGATGGTACGTTTAATGGACGCGCGGCACGACCTCGTTGTGACGTAGCGACGTCGATGAAAACATATACGGTACGGTATATATCTCTCGCGCGTATGTACCTTTGACGGGGCGCGCGTGCTTGCGCTCACGAGCGCTCACGAGCGCTCACGAGCGCTCACGAGCACTCGCGCACGGGCGCGTGCGCGCGGTTCAATTTTCTCTCGAACGATGATAGCGTCATTGCGCCGCTTGCGCGCGCGTTGCGCCGAGTGATCAATATTTACAGAATTATTTGCACGATAAAGTAGATACATAATACTGCGTAAGCGCACTTTCAGCGTATCGAATTGGTTTACAAAAGCAAACGCGAGAGAGCGGCTCGATGGCGAATGGAAGTGCAGCTTTTGTAAACTGAATCAATCCGCTCAACACAGCCTCGGGGGTTAAGTGCTAATGTAATATTAAATGTGTGCGGAACGTGTGCGGATGGCATTCGTACGTCGCAGAGCGTAACACGACACGGACATTAGCGTAATTATTTCAACGATCGCGCAACGACGGCAGGCATCACGTCGATACTTGGCCGTGCGCGTTCGCGACACCATGACTTGGGACAACCGCAATAATGCAGACCGCGGAGGCTGTGTTTGCATTCGCGTGACCGTTTTCTCGCATGCGAATGTCCCCGCCGATAGAGTTTTCGAGCGCGAAACGCGACGGCGCGACCGTTGGAGAGCCGCGCTCTCTCCTCTCTGTACACTATCACAGGTTTGCAGATGCATTTTTAGTAGACATTCGTCCCGTCCTGACGTAACGCCGCGTTAGCGTAATATCGAGCGCTGTGCTTGTTTTCTCGCGAGGTCTTTTTTAATTTTTTATTATCCAAACGCTCTGTGCAAAAACGTCCGAAAGCGGCTGAACAATTCATGCTATTCCGATAGAAATGAAAATATGATGCGAGGCTCGGACGCACGAGCGCAGCATATTTTATCTCCCGTATAACCTCGCATACCTCCCGTGGTGCACAGACTACGGTGCACAATCTTATCGATCTCTTATCGACAAAAACAAGTGATTTTGAATATAATATAGTGCCGCATCGACTGTACTTGTGGAATTATTTAGTCCTGTTTCTTCACGGCGACATGTCACACAGCATGTCAGAACGGAATTCAAAGTTAGGTATAAATGTTTTAATTGAATGTCATATGATATGTCTGACATTGTATTTATAATCATGATTCAACTAAAAAATTTACATCTAGCTCTAAATCCAAATCTGAGTATCTTACTTAAGACAAGTTTCAAGTAACGACTATTAGTGCAATCTTAGGAGGAGGCAATGTAAGAGAAACAAGAGAGAGAGAGAGAGAGAGAGAGAGAGAGAGAGAGAGAGAGTGAAACACACTAATAGATAGAGAGAACGCATTAATCATGTCATCGCTTCTTTTTCCTTGTTCTTCCCACAAATTAAACAATTAGACAAGGAAAATATCTTATTCTATTGCCTTCTCTTACTAATGCTGACTTCATCCCTCCTGCAGCAGTGTTGAACATTATTCGATTAAAAGAAATTGTCTTTGAGTAAAATAATTGCTTACTTAAAATTTTTGACTAAAATTTCCTGATCAACCCTTTATTTGACAAAGCTAAAAAAAATTTAAGGAGTAACATTTTTTAGTGTTTACACGAAGTAAATTATATCTTCTGAATGTAATTATATTGTTTTTAAAATATCACTTTGAAAGCATATTTTTAACGACTTTTGTCATCTAGTAGTAAAAATCATCCTGTATCTAACATTTTTGCATATGGCTTATTAAAAATTGATGTTGCTCGAGAGCAACATTGCCCAATAAGAGGTTGAAGTAATTTGACTATGATTCTTTAACTGACTTTTTTTACTAAACCCCTTTGACTAAAATAATCGGCAAATCAATAATCAACGTCGATCAACCGTTATATATAAAGTCACATATAATTCGACTATAATTTTATCGACTGATGAAATTAATTATTAATCAAACTTGGGTGTGACCGATTATACACTAATTAATAATTAATTGCATCAGTCGCGATGCAATTATTTGTGACTTTATACATAACGATTGATGTGCAACATCAATGCGCAATTTATTTTGCAAGTAAATGGTGACCGTAACAGACAGAAGGGACGACAACGACGCGCGTTCGACGGCAGATTTCGTTTCTTTTGCGCGGAAGAACTTTTGAGATACTCCAACTCGTTATCTCCGGGGGATTCCGAGCATTTCGGCAGATTAGCGCTCATTCGGGTATCAATGTTCGGCCTGATTTTCCCGGATGCGGGCGTCGAGATTCTCTCGGGGAAACTGCTGCGTTGCGTCCTAATTAACTGGTCGAAATCGAGGCTCACCTGCGAGCCCGGCTATGTGAGATCCGCACGAATCGCGAAATCGTCATTAAACACCAACTAGCCGTGCTAATCCCTGTCATTATGACCATCCATCAATTTTCCACGAGCACGCTATCGTATGTGTACGTGTGTGTTACGGTGATTTCTATCGCACGCCGTGGGACTTTCGTTACCGCGTTATCAAGCGATACGCTCGGCGACGTAGCGAAAAAAAGCTGGAACCGATCCAGCTCACGTTCGGTTATAACTGGGCGGTCTGCAGCGAGTTCTCCGCATGTACGGGCGCACGCACATATCTTATCCATCTACATCGCGAGCTCTCTCTCTCTCTCTCTCTCTCTCTCTCTCTCTCTCTCTCTCTCTCTCTCTCTCTCTCTC
>NW_022639479.1:1027969-1112969 GCF_010583005.1 Odontomachus brunneus
CTCTCTCTCTCTCTCTCTCTCTCTCTCTCTCTCTCTCTCTCTCTCTCTCTCTCTCTCCCTCAGGTAATTATTACAATGAAACCACAGCCGCTAAATTAAAAACAATAATATTTTATGCGCTGGTATAGAATGATAAATTATGTAACGAGCATTTGCGAACGAAACCGATACACAACCCCCGACATCTGATATAATTATTTTGTAAAATGGGTCACATGCAATTTGTTATATCGCGCACGCGCACACGTACATACACACATATCCACCATACACGCACATACACACGCGGGCTCGACGGTCGATAATAGGGTGCCAGCTTTATTTCTTGAATTAAACGTCATCGATCTTCGATGCCTGTACGTATAACGGATTCTGTCGCGAGCACTTTAAAAGTCGTGCCACGCTTTTACAAGTTCTTTTTTTCCCTTTAATGAAAACGTTGCTTTATCACGGCATCATTTCCTGCGTATCCGTCGCGGCAACTTTATGTACAGGCTATTTTGCCGGGGAATACAGTTGGTTATTTATTTTGGATCGCTTCGTTCCGCCCTACGGCGCTTCGACGGCGTGCCGCACCGAAAAGCCGCGTGTAATCTAGAAAATCGAAAGCGAAAGATCGTTAGTTGCGAACTCAAAAATACTGTCCTAGGTATTTGCCTAGAGAACGCCGAAGAGAACGCCGAAGTGCGTTCGCGCGCACACCGAGAATCGTTTCCGACTCGTTTCTCTTCTTTTTTTTTCTTTTTTCCAAATCACCGGCCGCGTCGGGCCACTTCGGCCGTGCGACTGACGGTGTCCGCCGCGCGCTTTTACGACGCAACAACAATTGCAGTTTGTCCCGTTTCGCCGCTCGCCCTATCAGCGTCCTATCAGATTTAAAATCCCGGCAATCCGTCCGGCTGCACATGCAGGCTATTCTCCTGCTCGCTCTCTCCGTGGGGAAGCACCCGTCGTTCCTGTAGCGTCCCATATCCGTCGCGTCGCATCCCGTGTCTCCTGCCAGCTCACGAACCGAGTAACAGTGCGCATACGAGTGTACGCTCAAAAACGTAATACAGGTCGATGTAATACAGCACAGCTTGGTGGAACTCCAACGGTTCGCGCGAAATAAAACAGCCAATCGATTGGACACACACTTGCACAGTCGCAAGTACACGTACACACACACACACACACACACACACACGTGCGTGCACACAGCACACACCGAACGGGTCACGTACGACGAACGAGTCGGGATGCAGAACGAATCTCGTGGCTTAAGGAACGTACTGCGGCTACGAGTGCTTATAAACCCCAGCAACCCCTTTCAGAAGCTGTTTCGCTACTGGTAATGGCCTATCGGTTACAAGGACCCTGGTTGCACGATCGTACCGTTAAAGGAAACCGGTTACATCACCTCACCTACACCGAGAGTAGAAAAAGGGGCCGACGTACATCCCGTTTATCCGGGTCTCGATTAGGGAGCAGCGATAATTAAAGACGGGAGTTCTATAATAATAACTGAAGTCATGTTGATAGTTATTACTTGAAGGTGAGTCTCAAGTGAGAAACTCAGATTTGAATTCAGGTCCGGATTAATTACTTGAAACTCGTCTCAAGTGAGATACTCAGGTTTGAATTAAAAGCTAGATGAGAGTTCTTCAGTTAAATTTCGATTACAGATATAAATGCTATACGTATTATTGAATTCAATTGAAAAATTTGGATATAACTCTGAATATTTCATATGAAATAAGTTTCAAGTGCAAGCCATTAACACGTGCCTTAAAATTAGATGAACTTTTTAGTTAAAATCGCGGTTACAAATAGGATAACTGTCTATATTACTGTGTGTCTTTTTGTATTGTATCTAAGTAAACCATAAAAACTAGCATAAATAAATAAAAAAAAAATATTTTTTATTAAGTTTAATTTAATTAAACTTTAAAATTTAATTAAATTTTAAGTTTATTTTAATTTACTAATTAAAATTAACTTAATTAAAAAAAAACTTTTTCTATTTATTTGTGCTTTTCTTTTTTATAGTTTATTTAAATATAAAGACATACTATAATAGAAACAGGCAATAATATAGGATGATTGCCATACAAATATCACGTATATTATAATTTAACTGAAAAACTTGGATCTAACTTTGAATAAGAATCTGATTATCTCACATAAAATAAGTTTCAAGTGAAAACTATTAATACCGGTCTAAGTTGTGTACTTCGAGTTCGTGAATATCGATGCTCCAACAAGCCATGCGCGGATCTAAGGTCCGAGTTCTCCGTGGACGAAGCGTGCGATATTATTGCTCTAGTTAACCGCAAAACTTTACAAATTGAGCGCAATTAAATAAGCGGTCGCCATTCCTCCGCGCAGTCAGGTGCGGGGAAGTAATTTGAAAAGGGTCAAGTATTTTATTAAAAATATGCTGCAATTGTCGCTGGAAATGCACATTCCTGCGGGAATAAAAAAATTTTTAATTAACATTCCCTGATAACAACGCGCGACTCATATCTCTCGCGTGTGTGTGTGTGTATGTGTGTTTGTGTGTGTATGTAAAACGCGTAAAAAAAAAGAAAAAAATGACTTTTTAGCTACTAAGCAATTCTTTTAACAACTTCGGCATACAGATGGTCTCGTTTGCGCTCGTCACTGAACTGGAAGGGCTTAATTCGAGGCAGGAAAATCCCTTCCGCTCCACCTAAGCGACATATTTTATACATCGTGTGCGCGCGTACGTCGCCTGCAGGATGTAAAACGAATCCTTGGCTTAAGCAGCGCGCGACGGTACGTGCAAGTCGCGACGCATTTATAGACTTTCCAGCAGTCGTCCGCTGCATCGCCGCGCGGAATACGACGTAATGCGCCGGTGGTAACAGTGGCCCGGTATTTCGCGGTTGCAACGGCAAAATAAACTACTGAGAGAGAGAAAGAGAGAGAGAGAAAAAGAGAGAGAGGGAGAGTCTCTTCCGCCTCTGTTTTATATCTCGCAACGCTTTTATCTCGCATTACGTATGTCCAAGAACGTGACTATTTAACTTAATAACACGCATTGCACTATGCACACGCGTTTTGTCGTTTCGTTGAGAGCGTGAGTGGGATTTTTAACGATAAAAAAGAACCGGTTCCGTGAAGTTCGATGTTCACCCTGGTGGACGACGCGAAGTTACCATGAGCGTGAAAATCTCTCATCTTTCATTGGAAAATTTATTTAGCAAATCTCCCGTCATCTAACAATCATAACGCACGCGCGCGCAGAACAGTATCATTCTACTGCTAAAAAAATATTATTCAATTTACTTTCTTTCTTTTAATGGTTATCTATATTTATAAAATAAAATTTAGATCTATATATCTGTTCTTTATAAAAATCCTCTGATCCGATTTGGACCAAGTTGGTTTTGCGTAGTTATTCACTAACAGCTTGCAAAAAATGTAGGTTACATGAAATTTGGACATCCCGTCCCCTTCCCCTGATTTTATTCTCTTGACACTTTGTGATAAGCCGGGCAATGTCGGATAGTTTGAACTAGTCTTCAGTAAAAAATATTTTCTTGATGGTACAGCGTAAAAATATATTCATCGTAAATTTGAGAAAAGCTGATCATCACGCACTTAAGATAATTTATTCTCTTTACGGGAATATTGTAAAATTTTCTCGAAGAAAAGTTGGTTCGACTCTACATAGTAACCGAACTTTTCTTCTAATTTAATGTAATTTAATTCTCGATTGAAATGTTAACTTACTAGGATTCAGGATGTTTTTTGACCGAATATGAAAAAAGTATTCATACTATATTTAAGTAAATATTATTTGTTCCAAGTATTTCATAAGTTTATACATTCGCAATATTCATGAGCTAGCTGAAACTAGCTGTCTGGGTTATCACAAAATGTCAAGGGAATGAAATCATAGGAAGGGGATGAGATGTTTTGTGTAGTCTGTATATCTTCCACAGTTTTAGAGAGTAACTATGCAAAATTTTGTTTAGGAGTCTATAGAGAATATACTGAGAGAAAGAGAGAGGTTTTTATGATAGGTTTACAGTTATATAAACTTATGAAACAACTTATGAAACTTATGAAGCAAGTAACATTTGCTCGAATACAGATTTTCTGTGGTCGCAGAAGGAAGATATCGCGGCGCATCGATAACGGAATGTATGACGATTAACAGGACGATAGGTGCGATCGTCGCGAATTACAATTGCTTTAAGCGCAGTCGTTATCGTTACAACCGCAGTAACGGAAATGACGATACCTCACCCCATCAGGTGAATCCACCGCGTTAGCCTCCACGTTTTTCCCGATTTGCTCGGCGGTGTTTAAGCTACGGCTCATTGCTGTGCCCATGCTGAACACTCGCAACGTTATCTCTCCTATTTTCCGGATACATCAACCCGCTTTGCGAATATATTACGCGCGCCGCCGGAAAGTTGTTGCGCGCCCTCGAATTTATGCGCTCTCCCGTCGGGCCAATTTTTCAATCCGCGGCGGCGCGCACCTTATCGTCCGCGCGGTCGCAGCCAATCCGGCGCCTCGGTTTATTTACCCCTGGGCGCACAATCGCGGAAAGAACATTTCCTTACATCGCGGTGGCGGCGACGGCGGCGTCGGCGGTTATTTACTGCGCGCAAGCATTTACCGGCTTGCCCGGTTTATGGACTCTCCGCGAGGCGACGTGCAATGATAATGGGCTTCGATGGTAGGTAGGTACTTTCCGCCGGTGGTCTCGCGGCGCGAAATAAGGGGGGTGCTTGCACCTCCTTCCGCTTGCACTCTCCGCCGCCATCCGGAACACGCTTCGATCGCTCGCGCGTACGCCTATTCGGTCTGCGGCGAGGCACGGGTGGATGGTATATCGAGCTCCTGCAGTTCCATGTACTCACAGCGGTACACAGGCACCGTACGTTACGTGCTGGTGATCTATGGGGGTTTTCGTAGCGGCGTGTGCGGGCACACGTGCGACAAAACGTGCGCGCGGAATAATGTATGTTGCATTCGAGTAAATGTTTCAAGTATTTCGTAAGTTTATATACCCACAAATCAGCTCAACATAGGCATCAAAGGAGGATGTTCAAAATAGGTCATTTTCGACTCAGCTTTCACTGATGGAACCTCAACTATCATTGGAAACTATTCCTGGAATCTTCTAGAAACAGTTCCCAATGATTAAGCTTCTATCAATGCAAAAAGGGCCTATTTTCAATATCTTCCTTTATTCAAAATACATTCTGAATTCTAGTGAGTTTAACATCTTAATCAAGAAAAAAAATTAACTCCAGTAATAATTAAATTAAATAATAATTAAATTAAAACAAAAATCCTGTCTGCTTTTACTACATAAAGTCGAAGCAACTATTTCTTCGATACAGTTCTCTGATATTCTTGTAAAGATAATAAATTCTTCTCTGTATATGAGAATGAATTCTTGGAGAATAAAGTAGAGAATAAATTCTTGTACACGAGAGAGAATAAATTCTTAAAATAATTCTCACAACACAAATGCACGAGAGGTAATTCTTGGGTACACGATAATAAGCGATTTCTAAAATATGTGATGAGTATATTTGAAGGTTATACTGTCCTTTGTTTGAGACAACCATTACTTGAGAGCAGAAAAGCAACTTGCTGTAATCGTTTCTCTCAACAGTAGAATAATATTTTTCTGTGCACACGCGTGGCCGCGTGTCGCATTGATAGCATTGCGAGGGTACGCGGCTCGAGCTGCCTACCCATCTAGCTACTTACCTACCCACCTAGCTATATCTCCACCTATCTACCTACTTAACCGGCAAACGCCGTAGTTCTCAAGATTTGTTGCTTGACATTGAGGAAGTGGCGTTCACGGCTGGTAACAGTGTATAACCTCCTGCCAATGCTCCGGCTCGACAGCTCTCGCGGCAACAATCGCCCGGCGGGAAATATGCAGTCCGCGGTGTAACCTACGTCCCCCGCACCTACCACCATTTCCACCTTCCCTTCGAGACTCGATCACGCCCGAGTCACGTACTTACGTTAATCCCGGCTGTACGTACCGTAAGCCTTGTAGCTCGAGACGCCTTTAGATACGTTCGAGTCCAGCTACACTATACCCAGCTACACTACACGTCCGCCGACGCATCAGGGACTACCCTCTGTGTGGAATGTCCAGAAATAATCCCGCTCACGGAAAGAGCGGCCGGATTCATCGAGTCGAGTACGTCCCCCACCTCGATCCGTTCTTTTTTCTTTTCGGCGAAAATTCGATGAAGTCGCGACGGAGAAAATCGAGATGAAACGCTCAGAGAAAAGGAAGAAGGAGAACGAACAAGTGTCGTCCGCCGGCGCACTGACCGTCCTTTTCGTTTACGCGAAATGTTGTGCCGCGCGCCACGTACAACAACATCCGACGAAGGACGCGTATAAATCCATATGATCCACGAGATTAATACCTACGACGACTGTATCTCTACATAAGACCGCCAGCCAACGCGTTGCCCGGCGAAAACTACTGTTTATACTGGCCACTATTACAACCGCGCTCATAGCACGTTCACTTGTCATCGTCCCGAAGTCGGCTCGTTGTTGACTTATCTGATTTTCAAAATAAGCTTTTCCGTGCGGAAGTGTAATCGACTGAATGTCGCGCGTCATTCGAGCCGCGAGAATAAGCATATTGTCGGCGATCTTCGCAAATTTCCCCGGCTCGCGGAAATCGAGTATCGATTGTACATCCAAAAAGACAGCAAGTATACCAAAAAAGACAAAGAATTCCAATTGCAAGATGCCACTTCTCGTGATCCCATATTCTAAGCGAAAACTTTTACTGGAAAGTTCTCCTTTTAATGAAAAGTGGATTATTAATCGAAAATCTACTACATATATATTATTTTGATAAATATCTTTTTTTTTCTTTTTTCAATTGAGAGCAATATGTTTACTTGAAACAGAATCCCCTCTTGTGCTAAAAGATATTTCTTCTAAGAACAAAACTTGTACTACAGATAAAAGACAAATTTTTTTAACAGTTTAGAATTTAAAAGAATTAATTTTATATTGTTTAGATCATTTGTATCGCTTAGATCGTTTGAATTAATTTAAAAATTAACGGAAGAATATTCGGAAGAATTAACTTTAAGAATTTAAAAACTATGCTTGGAGATATTTCAATGTTGTTTTTAAAAAAAATCCTCTCTTTCTCGAGAAGTCATATATAAGAGTATGATCTTCTAGGACTCAGAGGATTTCCTTAAGGAATGCAATTATATAGTTTTCAGTATATGTCTGTGAATCATAACAAGTACATCAAAGAATATTCTGTAAAATGAAGCATGTCGTAACGATACATTAATATGTCTCTTCTCTTAACATACTATGATGGCAGTTTGAATCAATACACGCATGTGTTTATCTGAACTGCCAGTGCAATGTGTTGAAAGCGGATATGCGTTAACGTGTTATTGCAACGCACTTAATTTTACATTGTTCACGGCCGATTTGTACGCCGCCAATGAAGCCTCATGTATCATGCGTTCGGGATTAGCTCCACAACGCGCTAACCGAGAAACTCTATAAGTACTTATATCCCACAAGCACACTCGAAATTGACGCTCCGTTTAGTATTACCGCGCGCTACGCGCGCTCAGCAGCGCGAATAAAATTCTAGCCGTTTCTCGGACAGAGCGTTTCCGAGTTCGGAAAAACACTGCTTCGCCTCGCAGCGATACGCTACGACGCGAAAGTGCAGTTAACGCTTTCCCCAGGCGTTGTTTCGCCCTTTAGTGCCCGCCCCGTCTTTCCTCTTTCCATTTCCTCCTCGATGAGCGCGAGATTCGGCTGCAATCACGGTGATTTCGAGATTGACTCGGTGTAGAATTTACAGGTGTTTACTCCTCTTGGTCCTCCCTAGGACGGAAGCATAAAGGGAAACCTTGCGGAAGGGTCGCGTGAACGCCGGTCGGGACTTCGACGGTTAATTTTAATGAGCGAGCATGATTGATTCCCGTCGTATACGCGACGCACGCGTTTTTAGCGCAGCTCGCCACCGCCCGCCGATCAATTGACGTGCATCCGGGTAATTAATTAATGCATTTTCCCGCGAGCCGTAACAACCGCCCGCCAATTGTGGAAGCGACGATAAACAGTGGGAGTATCGGGGGCTACACGCTGAACCGATTTACCGCAAGCCATCGCTTAGTTTATGAATATTTCAGCAAAGCACACCGTTCGACACCGCAAATGTGTGTGTGATCCGGCTGCTCTGGCCAATTGAATATTGCACCACTGGGAGAGAGACCGGCGGAAGCGCAAGATCTGCGACGGCGACAATAACGATTTCTCTCGTCTAGTCCTGCGCCACCTTGAAACGCCCGAATTTATCACGGAATTGTGCGCGAACACGCGGCAAATTCGCCGGGATCCCGTGATGGTAACTCTCGTTCCGCTTGTGTGAGCGGCCGCGATTCAAAAATTACCCGGCTCTCGCGATTCCGATTTTATTGAGAAAAAAGGAAAACATCGCGTCGGTTTTCAACCAGAGAAGTACCGTACCGTTCGTCAAACGCATCAATCGTCGGGCGAGCAGCGCGTACGCTGCACCAAAGCCACCCTTTTGTGTCGAAATAATCGGTTCGGGTAACCGTGATACTCGCCCTTTTTGCCTTGGAAGGGCTCATACAATACAAAATACGCTCTCCAGAACGCATACGCGCGCGCGCACACATAGTAGCTTACAAAACGATTCAGACATAGAATTGGGAGCTCAATAAACTGTCAAAATTTAAAGTCATTGCGCTAACGGTAATTAGTCTAATATTTATAATATTATTATTATAAATATTATTATTATTTATTATTATCTAGTACCCCCTTTATCTAGTTACATTATTAATAATATCATTATTGATATCCGTCCATAATGACTCTAAATTTTGACTGTTTCTCGACTATTTATCCCAATTTCGTTGTGTCTGAAGTGTTTTGCAACCCACTGTATGTACGCATGTTCGTACGCACGAGTGCACCTCGCTCGTTCTCGTTGTCAGTAGCGATGCACGCCCGGATTTTTACTCGCGAAACCACTTCGGCATGAAGCAGGTAGAGAGATTACGATAGGGCATTGCGCGTAAGAGCGACCGAGCGTGGCTTTTCCTCCGCACATGACAATTACTGTTGGTTGTATAAAAAAAAGGAGAAACGAGCATAGAATGAGAGAAAAAGAGAAAGAGAGAGATGAGAGAGGGAGGAGGGAGAGAGAGAGAGAATCTCGCTATAAAAGTACAGAGGCTCGAGGTACACAATAGCTCGAAGTGAGCGGAGCGGCTAGACGTTTGTGCTTTACGAGTCGCGCGAGCGAGTGTACGCGAATATATATATTCGCGAGTACCGGCACGTTTATTACACGGCAGCCCCGTCACCCCTCTCTTCTTTGGTACAAAGTTGGTATTTACTCGTTATGAGCCGCGTCGGTTTTTAGGTCAACATCTTTCGCCGGTGCAACAACCCCCTTCCCCTCAATTACTCGCGAAAACGCGGTGACGCAGTGGCGGCGACGAGGATTGTTCGTCGTGCGCTTCCTCGCGAGTCTGGTGTTCCTCGGCGCTTCAGGCGTAAGTGTATTAATAGCGACGAAGGATACACGGCTCAACGGCGCGCCTTACGCGCGAATTAACATGCTCGATTATCAGCACAATGATCTGACGCGTTTCAGATAAAGCTAACACGCGCGAAAACTGAAATCCTGTTTGACGTCTCTACATGGCAAAAACGGACAAAACGCCACGTGTATGTACATTAACAGAAAAAATGTCTAAAAATTAGTAAATATTTATTTGTGGTGGATACTAATGGCGCATCTCTACTTAAATCTAAATTCCTTTATTTATATACATGATAGAATAAAAATTGCTTTCAAAAGTAAGATCTTTAGGAGTTTTAAAAATGGTATATTTTCCTATTTCTCTCTCTCTCTCTCTCTCTCTCTCTCTCTCTCTCTCTCTCTCTCCCTCTCTCTCTCTCTAAAAAATATTTTATATTATGAGTAAATATATGCTGTTTTAGTGTAGTCACCAAATAAATATTTACTATTTCTTAGATATTTTTTCTCTCAATGTAGACGCTAAATAAGTCTTTTAAGCAAAGCTAGTGGATTAAATAAGATCAAAAGAGTTTGATATATAAGCTTCAAAGTAGACGTTAAATGGAATATTGAAGTCGAAATAATATCGAAAATTTCGAAAATTGCCAGGTGAATTCGTGTTGAACATTATGTGCAAGAGAAGCACGCACGATTACCGCAAATGTTCTTAGCGTACCCGCAATAGCGATAAAACTGTGACTTAGACATTTTGTTTGTCTTGCGTCTTATCGCGCCTGTATGCCCGCACCCGCGCTTGGTTAGTTCCCTCTTACATGACATTAGACGATTAAACTCGCTCTCTCTCTCAGGAGTTCCATATTACCGGGTCTCGTGATGTCACACCATTAGGTTCCTCGCTCAGCCCGTTCTGCTCACAATCAGTTCCACGCGAGATACAATTTAATGGCAAAAGTTTGCGATCTCTCTCTCTCTCTCTCTCTCTCTCTCTCTCTCTCTCTCTCGCTCAGTGGTCGTAGTATGACGTCTCTTCATGCCGCTCATGGAAGACGGACGATACTCGCATGATACTCGCGGTCCGATCGCTCGCTCGCGAAAAATCAAGTTTATTCCGTTGCAATTCTATTTATCGTCTGTCGTGCGGAGAGAAATGGGTATAAAATTGCCGTTCCTTATTTAAACTCGCATTCTAGCCGAGGAATTGAATGTCCGCGCGTACGTCATTTCGTGTGTTCGACTTTTTGATCCGACACGGCTTTTTACACGCTCCTTCCACGCAACTCGCGACGCGAGAAAATCCGATTGAAAATCGCCTTAATTAATGGCGATTTCACGACGCTAATAAGATTTTCGTCGAGATAGCCTCGAGTCCGTCCTGTCTCTTATCTCCAGCCGGACTGGTGATTTTAATAAAACCGTTACAGCTGCAGCTGCGTAATCGTACACGATCGACGTGATCGCAATCTTCGTTTCCGTGAACGTCGTAAAAGAAAAGAACGAACGAGCGAGCATAAGATGGAATCGAGAATCAATTTTAATGCGTTGAAATGAAATTTGGAAATTCTTAATACGTAATATTTAAAGAGAGAGAGAGATAAAGAGAGAGAGAGAGAGGGGGGACATAATATGCGCTTTGGAATTGATTCCTTTAAGCACAATAAAAAAGATTATAATGTAAATGTATGATATAGTATAACAAGCGTTAGAACAATATTATTAGTTATTTCGTGTAAAGTAAAGTGACCATTATAAATAAACATAAATAAACTATAATCTTAAAAAAAATTATATAAACTCAAAGAAAGAAAGTGACAATAATGTGTGTAAGTAAAAGAGATGGAGAGACGGCGGCTCGGTAACTTGAAGCTTAAGAAAATTTCACAAGCGCAGAAAATCGTAAAAAAAAAAACAGTAATTACATAAAAGAAGGAGATAGTGTCTCAGTGATGCATAGATTAAAGCGGAAACACAAGGCGCCGAAATATATTAGTGGTACGAAAAAAGTCTCTCTTAAAGCAGTAACACAGATTTAGAGATCAGCAATAGCGTACATTGCTTTCTCATTGAGAAAAGAGACGATATGATTTCTATATATCATATTGATTTTCCTTCTTTTTGGATAATGATATTGGCACGTTAAGACAATGTCAAAATTACTGATTGCCTGTGCGGGTAAGTCACATGCATATATCGCTAATGTAACTTACATGCCCCGAAAAAGCTTGAGATTAGAGTTAATCCAATTATTTTTCCATGAATCATGAACAACGGTCAACCTAATAGACAAATAAGTGAGAATTGCTGTAATCTGCGATGCACGGCGTGCTGAAAAGTGGCCGAGAGTGAGAAATACGCGAGCACTAACTTTTTTCATATCATCCAGATAAAACCTCGCGTAAAGGGACGAGGGCGAGAGGGCGCAGGGGAGGGGAAGAGGGGAAAAATACGAGCGTAACACCGCTCTTGCACGCAGCGCTTCCTGTGTCCTCGCGATTTGCATTAGGACGTTTAACGCCTAAGTAAAAGTTGGCGCGCTCAGCCCGATCCGGATAATCCACTTGGCTCCGGATCTGCACATGCGGTCAACGTTCGAGCGACGAGAGCCGGAAAATTGCAGCGCAGGGCGTAAATGTTGCAGCGCGCTCTCTCGCGTAATGCGTGTTCCTAATTCATTATGCGAGCGTTGTTTGCGGTGCAGGAGTTTGCTTCCGAGGGTCGGCGACGCTTATAAATCGACGCGCTCGCGTCGGCTAATCGTCGCCGATATCACCCCGGCTGGCCGGTGAACGATGTGTGTACGTGCACACCGTTATTCGGCGTGTGTGCTGCGGAAATGTGTGGTCCGCGGAGATAGCGTGGTCGCCTCGATATTTCACGGCGAAATATCCAGACCCGGCCCATGTATAATCCCATTTTTAATCCGCGATCCACGCAAAAGAGACGGCGCGTCTCGCTTATTACTCCATAATGCGCGCGAGCTCACACCCTCGGTAACCCGGGGGGAGATTCCGCGAACACGCGAACGAAGCGGATTTACGTGACTGATTCTCGACGACGATGCGGTCACGTCACGAAAATCGCCCGAATTGGTCGGGCGACAAACACCAAACAGACAGTCGAACGAATCGGATGGAAAGGTTCTGTTCCGTTCTGCTCTGTTTCGAGGTATCGTCACGAGTAAACTCGGCAGCATACGCGTCAGGTAGTCGCGTATGCATTCATGAGTGTGCGAAAAATTCAAAACGTGCGTTATAAGTGACACCTGACCTGTGTCAGACTGACTTCCGCCCCGATATACAGGATAAAATTCCCGCTCGTGAAGTTGTTACGTGTTTTGCCAGATATCGATAATACAAGAGACGAAGTAAAGATACGTCGCTCGGGAACCGAAACGCGGGAGCTTCTGCCAGCATTTCTGAGTATGAAGATGTATATATGCGTGTCTATATGTGTATGAGAGAGAGAGAGAGAGAGAGAGAAAGAGAGAGAGAATTTGTCCGGACGTAAATTTCCCGATGCAATAAAGAACGCCATTGAGCCGATCGACGTATTTGTCACGCGCGCCGCACGAAAAGATGTGAAACAGATCGCGACATTTACCACGATGTTGACTCTCGCGAATTTACATGCCTGATATACCAAGCGAAAACCAATAATGACCGTGGTTAGCGACTTGAAGATAGAAGTCCCCTGCCTCCCTCGTTCTCTCGTCACCGCCATCCACCATTCAACTCCAAGGAGGCAATAATGTCATTATGAGGAGGCGGGCAAGGAAATGGTCCGTAAATGTTCAGATACCTCCGCCGGTTTACCCTGCCGACAGCTTCACCTCCCCTCTCTCTCTCTGTCTCTTTGTCTGTCTCTTTCTCTCCCCTTGTTTCTCTGTCTTTTTCCTATTTTCTCACGATAGCATCGTGGAAGCTGCCTTGTCTCGCTTCAATGGACCCTCTCACGCTCTTTTCGTAGGATAATGATTGCTTCCCCTCGAAACTTCACCGCTTGTCGGCCCAACTCGTGGCCCTGCTGTCACTATGTTCAAGAAATTGTTCAGGATAACGTTTCTCTTCTCTCTTATCAGCCATAGGGCTTTTCTGAGGAGAGAGAGAACGTGGTCACGAAAGGAAAGCCGATCCCCGCAAAGACCACTCGTCTCGCTGTATCTCCGATTTCGTCGAGGCTCGCATGGATATTCAAAACTAAACGAAACGGCGCTGACTCGGGAGCGTGCGATGGTTCTTAAGGCTTTCACTCGTCGCGGTCATCTTAATTTGTGACGTCAGAAACATGAAAACGCATACCCAATTCCAGCAAAGTACGTCGAAATAATGTCCAAAGAATGACATTGCAATCAATCAAATACACCTCTATACTCAATACTCCAAACACTTTTTTTTGCTCCAACGATCAATAAATAATTAATATGACGTAATGAGAAAATGTAAGTTGAAAAGGAAGATCACATTAATTTTACTGTAATTTATTGATTGTCAGAGTGTTCGGGATATTTGAGAGATGTACTTGGTCAATGTCACTTCTTGAATGTACCTTTTCATTTCGACGTATTTTGGGCATGCATTTCCTCGCTACCGACGTCGTCAATCAAGAGTGCCGCGACGAGTAGCCAGGAGGAAGCCTCAAAGAATCCCTGGCCAAGTCAGCGCAGAAGTGTAATCACAAGTCCGGGAGAGAGGAAGGACACAGTTCCTTCCTATTCCACGTGAATGCGTGAGCGGAGGAAATTCACAAATATGTCTGAACAGAATTACACGGTGGAAGCTCTTCCGCGGCTGAACGCTTGAAGCTTACGTCCCGTTATAGTCGTCGCATAAATTCGCCCGTGGTCCAACGTGTCACACGAGGTCGCAGGCAGACGCGTTTGACGACGGCCTTTTCGCGATGGCGTGACGGCGCCACTCCTTCATTTGACACAGCAAAACATCGTGAGTGGCCGCCGTAACATTGTGCGTTACAAAACGAATCTCCCATTTGCATGAAATGTCACATCACGCTGTCCTCGGCAAAACCGCTCCCTCATCGTGCTCGGCCTCAAAAAGTTACACGTTCAAGTAACGCGCCCCGGCCAATCTATTTACATAAACGTCGTAAACACGTTGCGCGCGCGAATGCGCTCTATTAACAGTCGACTGTATCCTAAATTTCCGCAAGAGCAGCGCCGCTCTCCGCGGCCGAGTTATCAACAGGCGCTATAAATATCCGGCGATAAATCCCGATAGCGGAGGCGACTGTTGGCGACGATGAACGCGCTACTCGGAATTGCCATTTTCATTTTGCCATTTTTTTTTCTTTTGTTTTCATCTCGAAACTCGTGCCACGCTCCATGAGTTCAAATTGAATGTACGGAATTTACATGCGCAGCGAATATCATTTCGAAAGAGAGGGCGAGATTAAAATATATAGCGCTTTAATTGAGACGCACGGGTCGCCATGATATGCGTTGATTATATTAGAAAGAGACTCGCGAACGTGTCGGATGTTTCGCCGTAAACCCGTACGCGAGCTAATGTCGAGCGATTTATAAATACAGGCGAATGCGCGAACGGTGCATATGCTGGTGAAAAGGTAAAAGCGACGAGATGGAATACATACGAACGGTGTCGGCAGGCGAATGAGAGAAATACGAGAGCGACGATAAATAAATATTCGGTTGTGAATAAATATCAGGCTGATCCGTAAGATATTTGAATTTTCGCGATACTGAAACGCGATTAAAGGTTGCCCGTTTCTCTTTTCCCCTCGACCGTCGAAACCGGCCAATTCGATCCTTCGCATTCTTCCGCGCATAGGCGATTTTAATGATAAATTAAACGTTGTAAAATTAATGATAGTGTTATTGACTAATAAAGCAATTTGCAAATATATTCGTATCATGCGAGTCATAATGTGAAAATTATAAAATCACGTCCAATATTCTATTGATCGAGCTAGTATCGTCAACGTCAATGCGTGAATTTTGACATTCGCATGGCATTTCGTTGTTCATTCTTGCGGAAAATGCGCAGCAATAATCTTGCTCATGCGGAATGTCAAACGGCCGCGCTAGGCATATTTACAATTGTATAATGAATGTATCCGACGTATGCAAGTCAAATAACCTACTTCCGCGCCATGATAATTACGGAATACATATTTATCGCGTTTAATTTCTTCCGTGTGTGCTCCGCACACAAAGCAGTCAACATGTTACGTTAATTTATTAACTGCCGGCAGAGCCGAATTTTCATTTAACCACCATACGTCGAGTGAAATGGATGAATTATATTCTCAAATAATATGCGGCATATAGAATACCCTTCTTTCTCTCTCTCCTTCTCCCCTTTCCTCTCTCTCTATCTCCCCCCTTCCCCCTCTCTCTCTCTCTCTCTCTCTCTTCCTTCTCTCTCCCTTTTATAGCATCACGTTTCAAAATTCATCAAAGGAGCATCATTAATGGAAAACATTAACGAAGATTCTTAAATACTTTAATACAGACACATTATTAACCTATCGCCACATATTCCCCATCGTGCCACATTTCGATTGCGTAAATAGAAGAAAAGAACATTTTTATTTTGAAAGTATCTTCATTTCTGTTATGTAAATCTTCAAATGAGATTACATAGCCTTAAACGAACATATAAGTTACTCGCGTTAATGCATATTTTATACGTGATTCTACAAAAAAGAATACATATTCTCATTATTGAAAAATAATTTTCCTGAATACGAAAAGCACAAAATATTGGACTGAGAGAATGTGATGTTTTTTAAATGTCCGGAGAAGATGTGATTATCATCAAGATAATCTCATATATTGTACTTTTTAATAATCATACCATAAAGCACAAAGGTATTGCTTTGCATTATTCATTTGGCATAATATTTTAAATACATAAACAGGCGTGGCTTGTGCGCGGGTGGAATAACTTTTGATCCAGACTCTGAATCAACGTCAAATTGTTTGCAGTCACATTTTAGGTTCAGTACGAATTAATCTGCAATTTCTAAAAATTGTTTTCATTATTTCTGAGATACAGCAATAGACTTTTAAAATACGCCGAGATATTCGCGTCGACTACACACGCGCAGAACCTTTTCTATACGGGAATATTTTCAGATACACTGCCCGACGCGCAGGGGTGTAGCGCAAATACGCGGGGGAGAATAAACTAATTTGTACCCTACCAACTCGCCACGTTCGAGTAGCGATATTCCATGAATACTGAGCGCGCCTTGGCTTCTAACGTGAAGCAGCCGTGCATATGCATCGGCTTAAGTTGAGTTGGAGCGAGTGCAGGAACGTGTGTGTGTGTGTATGTGTGTATATGGCTAAGTGCGCGTTTGCATGTTCATCCGTGCTCGCGTGTGCGCGCACAGCTCATTTCTTAAATGTGCCAGGCCGCCTTCGAAATAACATGCTTAGATGGCCTCGGATGAAAATTGATTAAAAATTTCCCGGAAAATAATATCGAAGCTGCCGTGCCAGCGGGTTTGCAATCAGTGCAATGATCTTAGCTATCGTAAGAGCGCCGCTGCGGAAAATCACCATATTAGACCGAGATCACTCTCTCCTTAATTTCTTTTTTTGTATGGTATTTAAAGGGATTGTAAGGCTCAGTATTTTCAGTGCATCAAGGGAGTCTCATAAACTTCCCAGACAATACAAATTACTGAGAGATATCTTAAAGACGTTTTATTTATTTTGGACGTCTTTAAGGCATTTAGAGCAAGATTAGGCGATTTAGGCAAGACGTCTTTTAGTGAATTATGTTATCTGGATTATTATTTCTCGAATAAAAATTTTATTTTTATATATTTATTTCATTATCTAAATTAAGTAATAAATGTTAATTTGAGACAATGTTAGATGGATATATTGTATATGTATCTTGAATGTTATTATAAATGATAAACTTTCCATCAGTATATTTTTCAAACAGAACGATCAGTAATTCTAAAATTTGTGTATAATGTCAGTATTTTATATCACAGTTTTTCATTAAAAATCTAATTTCAAAGAATTCACAAAGAATTAAAAATAAAAATTATAAATAGCACGCCAATCCCAAGAAACACGTACAAAAAATGTTAACTTTAGTTTCAATTATCTCAGCCTTCGTATGGCCAATCTTCTTTTAATTAAACGAGCAGTTAGGCAATTTCTGTGTAGTGCAAATTTCAACATATTTTGTCTTACAACCTCCTCAAGGCTTAATAATAGAATCGTTGACATGCGCGGGAGCCCTCCGTGGAATCATGTTTATCGCCTCCACATTCGTTATCCCACGCATTCGACTCTTGCATACACATAAAGGTAATTTCACGTTACGATGATGACAATGCGGTAACGGTCCCGCATACTTCAAGTCGCGCATAACCGCGAGAGTGTTGTAAAAATATAGACTATTCATGCGTTAAGCTCATTCCAACTTTAAGAGAAAATATTTCCTTGCCTATAAAACCGTGAATGACTGCGCTTGGCGACCTATAAAAGTCTGTAGCCACACGCTTGACTTTATCACACATACATACACACGTGCGTGCGCGCGTGCGTATGCAACGTTCTCTACATGAATATTAAACACAGTATTTTTAAAGATTTGCAAAAAAGCGCAAAAGCTTCACAAGGTGTCGTATACGGCGGGACGAGGATGTGTGTTGAAAATTCCGGCGCATCCTGTATAGAGGCGCGCGATTACGTATCGAATCGATTTGCATGTTAAGCGACATTAGTCTCCCATCTCTATCCGGAACGCCTTCCTCACGTCCACGATATTTGCTATTGCTCCCTCCTCTTTTTTGGTTACAAAACGAAACGAAAGAGGACGCTGCGCGATTCGCTGTGGGACTCTAATGGCCAGATAATACACAATCACGGGGACAGTTGCCTCAGCCGATGAGGGTGTTTTTCCTGCACGCGTGTGTACACGCAGGTTATTCGCCGAAATGCGCGCGTCGACGATGCACGAAGAAATCGATCACGACTGCGACGACCGCCGTCTATATCCGTCCTGTGCGTCCATCCGTCCATCCATCCATCCATCCATCCATCCATCCATCCATCCATCCGCTTGCCCGTCGTTGTAAAACTGTTGTTAGCCCGACGACAGTTTGGCGACCCGTCTGATTGACGTGTGTTTTTCAAAATTTCGTGGCCCGGTTGATTCGTTGATTGCACGCGGCGTGTGTATATATCGGCACAAACTGCGATAACAGACAGAAACATGCGCCCTCTCTCCCTCCCTCCCCCTCTCTCTCTCTCTCTCTCTGTCCTTTTCAGTTGACAGTTGGCTTGGTGCACCACGTGTAGCGAGTCACGCGGCCGAATCAACTGCGTGCTTCTTCGCTCGTATTCCGATACGTAACTGCACAAAGTGAGCACGTAAACGAAGTTACACCGTCGCGCACGCCGTTAGTTTTTCGCGATACGCGCTATACCGTTTTTGTTTCGCCCCGGCCCTTTTTCCTTTTTCAGTTACGACGATATCGCTCTGGTCTGACGAACGGCAGAGTGCCTTTCCCTCGTTTATTCGATCGCAGCACTTGCCCCGCGATCTGATACATGATAATACCGAGCGTCGAATCTCGGTGAAGAAAAAGAAAAAAGAAGAAGCATTCGTAAACACGGAAATGTTCGTTACGATTGCGCAAGCAGGAAGAGAGCGCTCTGTACATTTTGCAAATTTCATCCGACGCAATTATCCGCCGTTGCTCTTTAATTTTCGATGCGGTGTGCTTTTGATATTAATTAAACTGCAAATCACGCAATGCGCGCCGTAGAGTAATCGCAAACGCAATTACTTTAAACGTAAAATTCAGGCTACTTTCGTATTATTATTACCGATAAATAACGCATCGGAGCGACCAACGTCAGGCCCGAAAACCATTGTCGGGCAATGAATAAGAGCGAACAACGTAATGAAACTTTTCGCGTGAATGCAAATTCCGCAAATGGATATCTGCATAACAGATTGTAAGCGCAAACACATCTCTCTCTCTCTCTCTCTCTCTTCCCCCCCCCCAAGTCATTGTTTTCAGTCGTTATTTATTCCTCCAAGTTCGGAACATTTTCCGGCCAAACAGGTATGCCGGCGTCGCTGTTAGCGTTGCGTTAAGCCGATTTCGCCGCATGCGAACTCGCTGGCAGGCCCGGGTCGACTAATCCATTCTCCGTGCCGCGCGAAATCACGAGCGAGCGAAATCGAAAGCAATTTCATTTTCCAAAGACACGTACACGAGTTCGTCCTTAAAGCCGTCCGCTCTCGGCAGCTCGCACTCGCGACGTGCGCAAAATTTGAGTGCGAAAGCGTGTCCTTCGCGAGAGACGCCAAATAAGAATAGGGACTTTGCCGGAATCCTTGATTCTCTCTTCTCTGTCTCTCTCTCTTTCCTTCCTTCTTTCAACCAGAACGCGTCGACCTCGTTCGTCGCCGTGATTTCAATGATCAACACAAAGCGGCAAACAACTTTCGTGGTGCAACTCAAATGAGCGAGTTGCCATTTAACGTTTTATTAGTAATTACTTTGATTTCTTTTTAAGATGTCACTTTCTTTTAAAGTAAATCTCTCTCTCTCAGTGAAAATACTTTTGACTGAATCAACAAAAGAAGTACTTCAGCGATGGTCAGTGAGTGTTCGCTTGATCTTCAGCAAAAACAATTCAATTTTACTGTTTTATCTCGTATCTCATTGCGTTTGATTAGTAAAAGTAAGATTTCGCCGCAAAATCTATAGCATACAAATTCGTTCTATGCTGTGTGAAATCCAACTTTTTGCGCTCATGATGGAATTAACGGCCTTCATACAATTCGCGTGCAATAATACTATTTAAGTTTGCAAACTGCACCGATAATGGTAACATCCGCTACTATTTAATATTAGCTGGTCCCTTCAACGATATTTTACTGATTACGGTGCTATATTTATAAATAACTTATAACTGCATCACCAATTATAAATGTAACTCTTTTTAGTAAGGAATACACTGATTGTACTTTAGAAAGCAGATTTTAATGTATTCTCCACTGGTAAAGTTCAACCCGCATAGAAATTCCCCAAGATTTTCCCGGATGCAGTATAGATTCTGACTAAAATGCCTAAATTTGTGTCACAATTGCTATTCCAGTGATAGTTGGGAATCCTATTTTTGTCCCAAACATATCTTTTCTGTTTAGAATCGAGAAAGAACTATAAGAATTCATATCTTTTTTTCACTAATATTGGTATACTTGATATCAAGTAGAAAATTGTTTTTCATAGTAACTATTGCATTCTCTACATGGAATAAAACATAAAAAAATAAAATATTTTTAAGTCACGTTGAGCACTCTATTAAATGAGAAAAATATTTGGAAAGTCAACATGTTTTATCCAATTCTAAAATAGAGATTAAAAAAAATATCGGGAAAACTCTGGCTTTTTCTACTAAGATCGCATGACTGAAACATTACACTTCTATCCAAAACCCAGAGTTATTTTGGAGAATCGGACTGAATTCCATAAAACTTTTTTTATGCGGGGATTAAATAAAATGGATTCGGTGAAACGAGAACTGAAATGCACCGAAATATGAGAAGCCATCGACAGATTTGCACAAAGTCAGGACTTTCATAAAAAGTGGCGGCGAGTTGGTGTCACACGGTGACTCGTAGGTTCGAATCGGGTTAACTCAATTAGCGTCAGCTGTAAGATAGTAATGAGGAGGTAATGCGCGAGCAGTTATTATTGAAGCGTTCCAAAACGCCCCGGTGTCAAAGTTCGCGGAAATGTCGAGTTGAAGACAGTTTCGAACTCGAGCCCCGACAAGCGACACTTTGCTGCTTTTCTGTTCATGAAGCAGGTATTTCCTCCGCTTTGAGAGTGGAGGGAACAGCGCAACTAATTTTACAGTACTGATTCGCTCTGCGAACAGTCATCAAGTACCTGGAGCGTATCCAGGCGTCACCTGCGGTATGTATCAGCTGTTATGAAAGTGGATATTAGGAGTATGGCCTTAAGGTACCATCTCACAGATTACCTCCGAAATTCAGCTGACGCTACGAGGAACGATAAATAGACGTACCGTATCATCTAGCTGTTTCTCTACTCCCTCTCTCTCTCCCTCTCTCTCTCTTCCTCTCTTTCTCCTTCTCTCTTTCTCCTTCTCGCTCAAGACAAATATAGGTGCTTTAAAGAATGAAATATACACATCGAGCGTACACGAGATAATCAACGCGATATTATCCGAGCGTGACGTTATTTCGTAAAAGGCAAACGCGAGCGTAGACCTCGAGTCCAGACATAGTGGCGGCACGAGAATTCTCGAGACGTGTGTACGATTCGAAATAGCCGCGATACCGATATCGGGTGCTCTTCATTGGAATTGTCGGCAACAGTAGCAGCAGCAGTCGACACCGAGGCGTCAAACGAACGTAATTAATTCGCGGCCGATAGCGCGTAGCGAATAGCGAAGTATCACAAGTATGCCGGGTGTATCGTCCTCGAAACAAGTGCATTCATTTTCACGTGTCCGCTCCATCATTGAGGTGCGAAACGAATTGTCCTGCGCGTCCGTCTCCTCCGCGCGTAGACGGACGGGGAACAAAAGCGTCAATCGTTTGACGATTAAAAAAAAAGAGAGAGAGAAAGAAAAAACGCGTTTGAACGCGACGCGCCGCCGGCGACTAGCTCGGACGAAATTCCGAAATCGAGACCGACCGGTCCGGACGAAATTTCCAAGTCAAATCCCCCGTTAAACAGCCATATCTGTTCGCCGCGCTGGTCGATAAACCTAGGGACGTCGTATTTCGGCGCGCGTATTAGCGCGGTGGGCCGCGCCGAAAGTGATATCGCGCCACGCGTGTGTCGTTAATGCGGGCCAAATATTGATGATTTTCGCATTTCGATCTATCCCGTCGCGCGCACTTTAAAAAGGGCTGCGCGCGGGACGGGAATTCGCGCGACTGTTGCGCCCGACCGAAATTGGCATCCCGCCATCGGCGTCGATCGACGGCAACGCGTCCACTTTACCCTCCCAACGAGTCCGTTAATAAAATACGAAACAGTAAACACGTCACTATTATCTCGCCTGTATCTCCTCATGTCTGACAATTATCGCGGTAGTTTCGGAATCACGGAGGCAGGTAGGGATGCGTGCCGCGCGCGTTTAGACGATCGAATTCACGGCCCGCGACGCGAGCAATTCTATTTAAACGCTACGTAAGAGAGCTGCTGAAATTTATATTAATCCGCTCAAAAAGACGCTGTAATTGCGATAACTACGTGCAAACCAATTTTAATTTGGAACTTATCGTTAATGCTGTTACAGCAATTTTATGATAATATCGCTGCATTTAATCAAACTCGTTATTATTATATTGTTATTACCGTCGGATTGACATGGCCGAGTTTACTTTACTCGAATTTATTTACCGAGTTGTTTAATTAAATTTTCACGTTGCGCCTGCAACGATTAAATCACGTGCTAATGGTTAATTGGCTGCGGACGGGCCAAGTTTACCCGCGCCGCACGTCTCGGAGTCTTCGGAATATGTTTTCGTAGAAATATTTTGTGCCGGCTCCCTCTTTCTCTCTTTTAGTGGTTCTTAATTACTTTCCCTCTTTCCGCCACGGTCTCTGAAAATTGTCGTTTGACCAGAGTTTGGAAAATTCGAGTTATAACAAGTTCAAAAATCGCTCAATTAGATTCGCGAGCGGTACGGAATCGTGCCCACTTTTAGATCCGCCAGCACGATTCTGTTCAAAGTGCTAAGAACTTTCAAAGGAGCCAAAGGACACCGAGACCCAATGGAACAAACGAGGAAGGAGGGCCGGGGAGAGGGAGAGGAAAGTACCGCGGTGAAACTGGAATAAGGATCGTGACTGGAGGACGCGCATCCCGCGAGTCGATTATTCAATGAGTCGGAAAATGAAAGCGAGCATCTTTTTTCGGAGTAATTATCGATAATACGCAAATCGGATCGTTAAACATTGTCCCGTCCGAGTCTACGTTTAAACGGTAATTACCAAATAGGACGGAGTTCTCGAGTAATCTTGATAAAAAAAAGAAGAAAAAGTTAGAAACGCGGTAGAGAGCAAAGGTTCCTCTGAAAAGTCTGCTGGATGTTCCCGAGTTAGCAACCCTCCTCTCAAACGCGTATAAATAAATGATCGTACGGAGTGCAGCTTTCCAAGTGAAATAGTTGATACCAGCCCTCCCTCTGCCTTCTTTTCTCCCCCGCAGCCCTGAGTTTTTCTCGTTGGTTTTACGACGAATAATAACGAGTTACAGCGCGCAGATCGAGTTTAACCTTAAAACTCTATCAGTTTTAAAGTTAAAAGGAAGAGATATGACGGGGAGTGTAATATACCTTGATGCGCGCCGATCTGACGTTATCGCAGAGAGGTTCACATCGAGGTTATTCACGTGGCTTATCTGTTTCAACCATGTGGACACGAAGGGAAATTAGCTTTCCGCTATACATACACGCGACGAAATATAAATGATAACGAGAATAATCCAGCAGCAAGTTGCCAATTTTCATAATTAACACAATCGTGTAAACTTTAAATTGTTGATATTCTCAGCTGACAATTGATAGCAAGATTGACAGATCGACTTTGACGCTGCATTGAAAATTTTCATACCATTGTACACTTGGTTTCCACACGATTTGAACGCTCTCCTTTTTTCGATGCATTTCAGAATATAGAACGATGATCCAATGAAAGAACTTGTTCTCGCGGAAGTCAAATTCTTTTATTAGACCGTCGACTACGTTATGAAATAGTTCATACAATACAATATAATAGTACATACAATATATACAATGAAATACAAGAGACATTCAAACCATACTGAAACCGAGTGTATACATTGAGAGTAAAAAATGGTCGAAAAGTATTTTTAGTCCAGCCATATTTTTCGTAGTAAAATGGCACAATAACAACATGCAGAAAACATCACTCACATTATAGTAGAATTTAACTAAAAACATTTTTTTCTCTTCATCATCACTAATAGCAATTATTTCTCTGTGTAACTGTAGAACATATTAAAATAATAATTAAATAATAATAATAATTAAAATAATAATAATAATTAAAATAATATATAATTAATAATAATAATTAAAATTAAAATTAATACAATTAAAATTGTAATCCATATTAATTTTTTTTTTCAGTATGCAAATCGCTTAGCACACCTTTTATCGAATTGCAACGTTTCAAATTGTTAGAATTGAGAAAGCCACTGCCGACACATACGCGCACAGACACAATAATCGGTTATAAATATATAAAAATTCTTTATAAAAAACTGTCCCTTAAAATTTTAAATATATTCTTTCTTTCCCAAATTTCACAAAAGTCACACTCTGTACTACTGTTACTTCGATTCTTGTCATAACCGTTTATTGTACAGCAGTAGCTGCCAACAGTGGCTTTCTCAATTCCAACAACTTGAAACGTTTGCGACTTGATTCGATCAAAAATGTGCAAACAACTGCGCAACAGCGAAATTTACACATGCATAGGTGAAGCGCGAATTCCTCGGGTAACTCGCGCGCGCACGCGACACGCGCCGCGAAGATTCACGTGCAACGACAATGAATCAGTATTCTAGGGCGAAAACGAGGTCAATACGTGGCACGTACGAGGCGCGACGGAAAATTTCTAAGTGAAAAGTAATGTATTCACGCAAACATGACTTTGTCTAAACTAACTTTACCATTTGGGGAGTTTCCCCGGCCAAGTTTCCCGAAAGTACACCAGCGCGATCTTTCTCCTCGCCTGACCTCGACCGCCGTAACATTCTTTAATTCGAGCGACTGGGACAAGACGCACGTATAAAAACGACGTCGTCGTCGTCGTCGATTTAAAGTGCTACAACGTGTGTGTACGCGTACGTGTATGTCTGCGCTTAATAAATCTACTGCGACGTGTGGCGTAGTTTAATATACTGCGCAGTATACATACTATTCATGCAACTGCTGCTCGCATCATATAAATTTTAAGTCCGCGGCTCGCTCGCGCGTGCACCTTGTGTATTAACACCATGGAATTTCCATGTTTTCGTGCTTCGTCACGAATTCGACGTTCGCCAGGCGAACATTGACTTTCAGGAAGTGTCGCGCCGCGAATAGACGCGCGACACCGCATGCGTTTTTTAATCATTTCACAGAAGGTAACTATCGATTTTATCATTACGTTGTTCCACATAACTAACGGCCTCAATTACCTTTTGACCTTGCCGTATATCGGAAAATGTAAAGCGGATGTCACAGAGAGATGGAGAGAAAACAACGGACGCGTCACGGATGCAATATCACGTGTTCAAACGCACGTGCAATTAATCATTCGGAATGGTTTTTATGTGCAAAATTGCCGAAGTGCTTCTCGGAAATATTCCGGGTGAAAAACTATTATTACCTGCCGTGATTACCCTCGTCCTATCGATTAATACATACAAAACGTCGATTTTTATATCCATATCATCGTTTCACACCCTTGACATACACACACACACGCACGCACACACACACACGCGCGCGCGTGTTAAAATGGTGAAATAATAACTCGGAGATGTACAATCATCGCTCCGTCATTGATGATCAGCTCCGTGTGCACCAAGCCGTCCAATTATATCCGGAAACAACGCGAGCTGTCCAATTATTTCCGTAGAATATAAATCGAAAGAGACGATGAAACAAACATTCGCTATACAATTGTGCACGTACACCGCACTGTTTCGCGCGGAGATTTATTGTCGATTTTGCGCTTATTAAATGCGAACGTTGCTTTCCTCTCTATACCCGCGACGAAAACAATCACCGTATTATTTCTGTACATTTAGCGCAAACACACGCTGAGAAATGTACGAGGATAATCCTCATTGCGCCGAGAATTATATGCATATAAAAGTGCTATTATCGCGCCGTTGAAAGAATAAACATATTCGGACGCGTGCATAAACCTCGGCCGCGGATTTTTCACGAAAACATAATGAAAGCGGAGAGTCGCAGACGCAACGAGACGCAGCAGAACGCGGAGTTGCGAGTGACGCGTTTAGCGTTGATGAAATTTAGCGTTAAAGTAAACTTCTAAAGTACAATCAACATATTCTTTGCTGTGATCTGCTATACTTGTAAGTGATTCAATAATTATAAGTATAGCAGTGAAAGCAGCAAAATCTGGTTGAAACAATTAGTTAATATAAGCGACAGCTATTCGTATTATTGATGCAGTTTGCAATGAAACAGACAGTGTCATTGCACATAAATCGCATCGTTAATTCCATCACCACGAGGACAGAAAGTTAGATTTGGCACAGTTAAATGAAGCGTAACAAAGTTGTGTGCTACAGATTTTGTAGCGAAATCTTACTTATACTAATCAAAGTCAATGAGATGCAAAATGGAGCAGTGAAGCAGAAGTGTTTTCCGCTGAAAATCAATGTTCCCTGATTATTGGTGAAATAAATACTTCTTTTACGGATTCAATCAGAAACATTTCTGCTGATTCACTTTGAGAGAGTAAGAAACGGAAAAGCTCGGCTTCCATTACCGGCGATTGGAGTTATATTTTGCGGCGAGTTTGCGGCGGTTGCAGCGGAGGATTCGATGTCAGGGCGAGCGCGTCCTTAGCATTTCTATCGGTACGGTACTCGCCTCGCAACGCGCTCGTCCGCACACGTAAGTGATTACATTTTATTTTCATGATGAACCCTGGCGCCTTTCTCGACGCTCTTGATTGGTATCAAAATTCTGCCATAAGTACTCACTCGTGCAGACGCCCTCGTCCATTTCCCGGGTGCGGGACAGCAGATTCATGATTACGCATTGCAGGCCGACGGCGCAGCTCCCCGAGAAGCCGAAGAGGCCGCCGCAAGGCTCGCCCTCCACGCGCGCGCACACCTTGCAGCATCTGCAAACACAGAGAACACGATCAGAGACGTCTTGCGCGCATACATACGTGCGTACGCGCGGAATAAATATAGCGGCGTGGTGCACGTTTGTCGATACGCGCAAGTTCAATCGCGCGATAGGCGGCCAGAAGCCGATAAAGCAACTCGAGTAGGAAGTTATAATTATAGACCGACAACGAGAGAGAGAGAGAGAGAGAGAGAGAAAGGATGGGAGAAGGAGAGAGAATCTATCGACGTGTCTTTGTTCGTAATATTTTTGTAAGCCGGCATAGAGAAAAGGTTTTTAATTAATTCTCGTTGCTGTGCGCGTGGAATAGTATTTTGCGTGAGTTAGTTGCGGCAGAGAAGAGGAAAGTTGGCCTCACCGCGATATATAAGCGAACGGTATTATTAGCTCCTGTTGCTATTGTTGCTTGCTCGTAACATTCATTCGCGATATACGTTCGACTCTTGTGTCCGATGAATCATCGAGCCTCAATCCGTTGTTCTTTTCATCTTTTTTTTCTTTCCGTTTTTTTTTTATTCCCCTCCCTCCCCCGGCGGGAAACGAGCAGCGGTAAATTGTTGCCGGCGTATATAGTATATAAAACGATGAGATAGACGAAACGTGCGCGAGAGAGACGGTTACATGTGCGTCGCGGTGGCCAGCCGGTCCCCGTCGAATACGGCCATTTGCTCCCTCGTAAGAAATCTTGGCGGGCGACAAGAGGATACAAGCACTTCAAAGATATAAAGCGCTTCTTATAACGGCTTTATATCTCTGCTTTAGATCCTCCTTACACCCGCGAGACAAAAAGATACGATTCCGCCCGCGTCTCTTTTCGAAAGCAGGGTGGATGTTGGGGAGGGAGCGGAGGAGGGAGGTAACGATATGAGCTACCATTAGAGCTCCGGGAAGCGCCGTGAAGCCCGCTTTTCACATTTGTCAGAAGACGAAACTTTCGGGTGAGAGGACTCAGCGAAACGCTGTTGAAATATGCGTTGAACGTATAAGAGTGAAATGGATTTTGTATAAATATATGATGGACATCTCAATGTTTTACGGTCGCGCTGTTTTTAAGCCGGTCGTTGAAATGTTAGTTTTGTTATGTGCGCGGCTCACAGCCATGTTAAATTTAGCGCTATGTATTTACCGGCGACTTTCCGTGCGACTTTCATCATGCAGTATATCGGGAGAAAATCAACCGCACGGTTCAATGAGACACTTTCTTCGGCAAGATTTATAGTCGTCGGAAGGACGGGCTCCTTCCCGCCGTCGAATTATTTGAACGTTCATTCGCCGCGGCTTGAATATCGCGTTTGCACGTGATACCGTCGCGCGAGACTCACAATCCGACGTCGCAAAACCTCTCGCAGGTGCGCAGCACGACATTTGCATTTTTATCTGGAGGAAACTTGACAGAATCGAGATGTAAGGCATCGAGGAGCTCTCGTGTATTATGCAAGTGCGTATCACTTTCGCGCGCGGCACGCTCGACAGGCACGGAGAGCACACAGTCTTACGAAGTTCCGGAATTCCGCAAAAAAGGAACGGATAGAATTTCAAGGCGGCGCAGGCACGCCGCACGGAAAATAATCTCACGGAAAATTGTCAACCGCGAGCAGGAATTTTATTACGTCGTTCCGACGGCGACGAGGCGAACCTTCTTTCCCTACTGCCGCGTTCGTTGCTGTTTTCTGCGAAACAATCCACTCCTCTATGTACTCCTTTCAGTCTCGCGCATACTTATATGATGCAAGAACGCGGTTGACACGTGGAAGAAAGTGAGCAACGGAGAACTTAGAAAGTACGCCGATAAAATGCGGTTACGTACCGCCGTGGCAACGTAATCGACGACACTATAATTTTATGAATCGTAAGCAATTACGTATTCACGATATTGAATTTTAGAGGTATAGGTATCCTATAAAAGATACATGTAGAATTTAAGGGTAAAAAAACATACAAATTACGTTACAAACGTGCACGGTAAAAAACGTTCCATTGATGCAACTGAATGTTTCGTTGCTTGGTAGAGACCAGATAAAAAAACTCGGTTATAGAAACAGAAATATTCTTGTAAGAGGTTCCTACTCGATTAATTGTTTCCAGTTATTGCAACCAATTTTTTTACATAGCTAAATGTTCAGAGAAATGTTTTCGCGGCAAGGAAAAATAATAATGCCCAGACATGTTCTCGGATATGTTCCTGGACATTCTTATACAAAATGTTCTTTGCCGTGAAAATATTGTCAGTCATCGAATAAATATTCTTTTGGTTTCTTAGATATTTTTTCTCTCAGTGTGCGTGTTCAGGCACTTTCACGTTAACAGAGATATCATTTCTCGTCGCCGAATGTTCTTCTATCCAATTACACGAGCTGAGATTTTTTTCCTGTGTGGATGCTTATATGCGAATTTTTCATTTCTCTTGATCTTTAACTCGCTGTAATCGTTGAAGAGGATAACCTCATCCAAAGAGGCACTGCAAATTTATCCTATATTCCTTGTCACGATTAATGTCGTCGTATACGTGTTTATGATGATAGATCGGGGCACGACTCGTTGGAAGAAGAATAATGAAGCGCACAGCCGCGCGCTATTTATGCGCCTGCCTCTGCGTGTGGCAAGGAAGGAGCAATTTGTTCCTACTGGCGATTCCTAATTCGCATACCGACCGCCAGGATCCGACAATGGCGTTGCATGCTAAACATTTCCCGATAAATTCCCGATACGCCATCGGGCGTATAGTTTTACTCCGTGGTCCCCGACGTATTTTCTTTTGTACATGCACGCCGTATGTCATTATATCGTGGAAGGACGCGCGCGGCCGTACGCTACCAATTTCCGGCGAGCACGGTCCTCGCGAATACAATCCGCATTGCCGCGGTAGAAAAAGGAACAGTTCACAATGGCTCGCACAAAACAGTGCGCGGGCCTGCGAAATATCGCGAAATACGCCGCGAATCGGCCGATACGACACAAGCCCGATCGATTTTTTCGCCGGCCATTGAAAAGACGAATACGTCTGCCGAACGTGAGTTAAAAAAAAAACCCAATCGCCACGCCCGACGAAAAGGGCACGCGCGCTGCAGTTTAACCGAGCGCAGCGAGAAATAATTTTCCGTGTTCTCGCTCACAATAACCGCGGGCGACAATGCAGGGCGTTCTCCTTTCAAAATGTCGCCAAGTGCATCAAGGATTACTCGATTTACTTAGGATCGAGCGCGCGATGAATTTTCTCTCACAGGAGGCGACGCGCAGAGCGAGCATTTTCACCAGCGATTCGCTGAAATCGTAATGCCACCTTATTCTCAGTGCACGGGGATGATAAAATTACATTCGATGAGATTCACGCGCGATTGAGAGACAACGGGTTGTCTGATTCAGATTCAGACAGCCTGAAAGCAGTGCTTAACGTTACGGGATTCTTTACAATACTCCGTTAATAATGGATTAGAAATCAGAGGAGCGAGTTATAAACGAATCACTAGTGCTATCATAAGACGATAAGCAACTCAGTAATCAAATAAGTAAAAAAATTTTCAAAAAAAATTAACCACTAGCCAGAAACTTCGGCCAGTCTTTACTAACTAGGATTCATTAGTAACCGAACAGGAAAATATTGGCTAGTATCTTTTGGTTAGTCACTGGCTAGTAAGTTTATCAGAAAATTAGGACAGTTTACCAGAAACTAGACAATAAAAAAGTAGTAAGTAAGTAAATGCTGACAAATTTTTCTGTCTAGTAAAAGCTCGGAAAATATTAACTACAGAATGTAAGCAGGAAAAAATGATAATTAAAAATTAATAATAAATCTAAAATCATTTCAATAATAAATTTACACACGAAAGGACTCTATGTTTTGAAATGCGAGTTTATTTCTATATTGAATTACTTTATTATTAAATTATTTTATATAGAATTATTGAATTACTTTATATCGAATTATTATTTTTATATAAAATAATAAAATATAATATTTTACAGTATACAAATAAAGAATAAAACGATGAGAAAAAAACCATTTAGCACAATTCTATATTAAAAAATGTTGGTTAGAAACTAGCTAGAAACTAGCCAGAGACTAGAGTTACCGTTCAGTTACTGGCAAAGCAAGCGTCGCCCAAATTGGCCGGGAATTAGTAACCAAGATTTCCAGACAATTATTGGCTAGAGAAAGATCGCTCTTTCCACTTGGACATATAAGGATAGTCACATTCTATTTCTTACAGCTTAAAAATTGATCGCTTTATGATTGACCAATCAAAGGGCAATAAGTGCTCGTCATCTTTATCGAGACGAACTGACCAGAACTGACTGAATACTGTCTTCCTTCTAAATGGCTGTAATATCGTAACGCAACGATCTACTACGACTTGTTATGGATACAAGTTTCTTTAGATTAATGACTTGTAATTCCGACTTACCAACAGTGTGATATGAGTGATGACTAACGGTTTATCGTAGAAAGTTCATGAGACTTTGCGAGGAGCAGGAGAGCGTTTCATTGAAACGCGTTATGTACAGATAGCTGCCGTCTGCGCGCAAACGAATGTACGGCAGTCGCGTCCGTAGACTCACACGGGGATATCTCTCTGTCTGTCTCTCATGTCGCGGTATCGATATCGCGAGCCTCGTATGAAACGGAATAATGAAGCGGAATGCAGGCTGCACGCGGACCCACGTAAAAAGGTAACGTGCACGTAATATCGGCGTTGCGGTCGCTTTAATGACGGCAACAATTTACCGACACGTCGCCGATATGATCCGCGGTATTACCAGCTGCCCGATCGACTCGTCTCGTCTCGTCGGCGCTCGAAAAATTTGCATAAGATGACACTCTCTCGCCGTACACGACGTTCGACGCGTATAACTTCCTCCTCTTCCTTCTCCGCCTTATCCTCGTCCTCGTCGTCGTTGTCGTCGAGTCACCTCCGTGTATCGTCATCGAAATTACCCGACTATCATTCGGTGTCGCATCGAACCGTTTTGACGGCAATGGCCACCAGTTTTCCCTGGCCGTCTCTCTTCCTCCCTCTTGTTGAGACTCTCGTAAGAACTTCTCTTTCGAAAATTCCACAGCGCAATAACCGTTAGGTACACCTATTGAATTCGCGAAAATCCTTCGGGAAAGATACTATAACTGTCTGGGGCTACTCCGGAGAATTCTTCCCTCATTTCCGCGTGCGCACGCGCGACGCTACCATTGAAATTCAATTCAAATCGACGTTTTCGAGTCAGCATATTGTACGTATCGGCGTATGCGACTGTATTATCGCGCGCGTATGCTGAAACATACGGGGATATACGCGCGGGGCGAAATAATGCCGGAGTACAGAAAGAGAGAAGAAACGATTGAAAAGTGAAATATTCCTCAGAATACATCAGCTTTTTGGTTGCATGCGCGAGCGTGAAGATTTTCCAAAGTCCCGCATGGATTTCGCGAGCAAAAAGCCGCCTTTGTGATCCAACGAGTAAATCGTCTTCAAAATCAGGAGAATTTACCGATAACGCCAGTATGTCTCCTTATGTTTCGATTCGCAACTCGCATTCGGGTCTCTTATTCGAGAAAGACATTTTCTTTCTTTCTCTCTCTTTCTTTGTCGCTCCCCCTCTCTCTCTCTTTTTCTCTCTCTATTTAATCCAACGCCATAAATCACACGTCGATCTCGCCGCGCCCAATCCGACGCCGATTCTTATTCGATTCTCGCGCGCGCAAGCTTGTACCGATCTTCGTCTCGCGTCCCGAAAAGCAATTACGTCGAAATTGTTCATCTGACGAACAACTTTCCGGATCGCAAAGATCCAAGCAAAGAAGACAAAATGAATTCTTCTGATCTTACCCGCACATTTTCAGCGTCTCATACTGCCGCGGAAGAAGCCGTGGTTCGAAGCCAGCCGTATTATCCGTCTTCTACTCGAGAATATGGAAAAAATGAAAAGCTCTCTGATTGGTCGCCCGATGTCGACCTGAAGCCGAGATGGTTGAAGTTACGAGCTTCATCGAAGATGTCTCACGAGTACGTATCTAATAGCGATATCTAATCAAAATTGACCTACATGCTTATCTTCGCGTGCAAAGATTTTCGTGGCTCCGTTGCAATGCAAAAACTTTTATAGAGTGTTTTTCATTTGGCGATACACAAATCGATACAAGCATCGTTTTAGCTTTGTTTCATATTCAGTGACAAAGATAGGATGATGCTTATTATTCAACTTGTGTCACTAATTGGAAAACACTCAATATCGACTTAATAGGTTCGCTACCACGGTTTATTTAAAAGTTTTTCCCCTCATGTCGTATTTTTGTTTTTGCTTTGTATGTAATTTTGTAAAACAAGCCTGATTTGATAATGTGGACGTAGGAAAACAAAAGGTATTTGTCGTCGTACGTATATATGTGACGTTGGCCTCTATACCGCAAACAATTTGTGCTAAACTTGGCACACTTTGCATACCCCGATTTATTTACCCTAATTTTTGTGTTAATTTAACACAAGGAAAATGTGTTAATAAATAGCACACACAAGTTATCTGTACATTGTACATACAAAATCGTCGGCCAAATTATAGAACTCCTTAATTCTAATTTTTTATAAAATTGCAGTATTCATTACATTCGATTTGGTTCGAGATTCTGCATCGTTGAAAAAATGTTTAAATATAAATTTTTCATAGAAAATTGAAAAATCTCGAAAAACAAACGTTTTAACTAAAGTTAAAATTCGTAGTTTTACGAAAGTTATCAGTTTTTTTGGTTCTCCTATAAAATTGGAATTTTGTAAGTTAGAAAGTTTCCTAATTCGTCCGACGATATATCACCAAGAATGTATGTGTTACATATAAATTGCGTTATATATTTCAACATTTAGAAATGGTGGGTATGAACTTAACGCAGAATAATCAAAAGAACACAATCACAGTATGTTAAATTAACATACATATTTTAGAAATTTAACAAAAACATTTCTGCATGGGTCGACTTCAACACAAATACAAAATATTTTTCACCGTGCAGTGAGAGATCGTTGCGTCATACATGTGTGACGTTGGTAACGAACATGTTAAATATTCGGAGGAAGTTCATTTCGAGACTTTCACGCGCGGAAATGACGGAAATAAAGTAAATAAAAAAATGCCAATTCCCGGACATTCCTATTATTTTGGCCTTGTTGTTTAAATATGCATTATTAAACACTTATTTAAATACGCTTAAACTCTCAATATAGAATATATGTATATATTCAATACATGTATATACAGTGTCCCAGTTCTCGCGACTTAAATTTATACCGACAAGTTGCCTGAGCAATTTAGAATTCTTCCTCATCGAAAATGTCGAGGGAGATCATTATTCATGGCGGCTTTTCAATTTCCAACATAACATATATTTTTAACTAAGATTTAAAGTAAAATTCTGTTATAAATAAAGTCCGTTTGAAATTAAGAGAGGAAAAGAGAGAGATTTTATTGTCAATTTGGCCGTTCGAAGTTCAGTCTGCAGAAAGCTCCACTTTTTCAATCGTTTGTGCCCTAGAAACTATTAGTGCCTCAGCGTTTTCGCTGAGGAAAGATTAACATTGTTCAGAGAATCTATCAATATATAAATTAAAATCGCGAAAGAAAAACTGGAACATCCTACGTATATATATTCCATATTGAAAATTTTAATATACGTATTTAAAAACCAAAACAATAAGAATATCAAAGTACGTATCCGAGTACTGGTATTTTTACCCATTACACGCCACGAAAAGAAAAATCTAATTCACAAATCTAACTCTAACGTCGTTTCCCACGACAAATGGGTTAGTTTCTCGCTGAAGTGTCGCATCGGTCGCGCCGCGCGATACCACAATGCCGTTCTTTCCTTTCGCCCTATATAAATAGACTCACCGCGAGACACCCACGCATCGACACGCGCATCAATCTGATTTTACAGTGCATTGTTATCGGGGACTCGCGCAGCGAACAGCCTCGCCATCGATCGTGCTTCATGCGAGCTCGCGCGAAGTGGAATTTATCTTGGGACTTGGCTCGCAAATATTTGTTAAAGGGGATGCATCTATATATACATATATACACATATATATACATTGTAAAAAATCTTGCGTACACAGCACGTAAGCAAATGTTCCAAAAAGTCTACTCTAAATTTTTTGTCGAAAATAATTCATTCGTGTTATTTACATTATGTATAGACTAGTATATAATATAAATAACACACGAATGAACATATGAATGAGTTATTTTCAACACAAAATTTAAAGTGAACTTTTTGGAACATTTGTTTACCTACTGTGTATGCAAAATTTTTTATAATGTATATATTGTTATTCACTCCTTTTATGTTAAAAAGGGCGCAGTTATTCGCGAAATTGCGGTTCGCAACGCTCTTCATCACGCGATATACGACTATACAGGGTGTCCCATTTTAAAAGATCCACCCTCATAATTCTTCAGCCAAGTATATTTAGCAAAAATGTTTCAGACAAAAGTTGTCGGGTTCAGAGGGGGATATCTGAAGGTGACCTCTTAGTTAACTTCTTAGTACTGCATTTTCTTGTATTTTCTTGAAGTACTAAGAAGTTTATAAAAAATTCTTAAAATATTCTTGGAGCTCTATAAGAAGAAAATAAACAATTTTTATCTCTTACCATTTTTCGGTAAAAGATTGATCGGTTATTGATAGAATTCGAGTAAAAAATTATTGAAACCAATAATTTTGTAGATATTTCCGTAAATATCTTAGAAAATGAAGGTCGTATAACAAATTTTTTCAAACAAAAATTGTTAGTTTCTTTACGTAGAATAAAATTCCGTGAGAAAAAATAAATGTTTTTATTTAAAAAGTAAAGTTGACTTTCGAATAACCTTCAGAATGACCTCCAAGGTCAAAGTCAAGGTCACCTTCAGATGTCCCCCTCTGAAACTGACAACTTTTGTCTGAAACATTTTTGCTGAATATATTTGACTGAAGATGGATCTTTTAAAATAAGACACCCTATATATCACGATACGTTATACTTTAACGGGCCGCATTAATGCAGCTTTTGCTTCACTAATAATAATTAATGATAACGTTACTTCTTCACAGGCGATTTATGAAATGAATACAGATTACGATAAAGCGGGGCTCGCGCATTTAAACGCCGACTATAAGCCGTCGCGCGAGTATTCAGTCGAGTGAGGAACAACCCTTTCTTCTCGCACTTGCCTCTCGTCCAGCTTGTTAAATTCACTCTGTGCGATTTGAATCTGCATTATTTCGGCAGTTTGCAATTATTTATGAACCGCCACTGATGTAATCCGCGTCACACAAGTCGCGCTCGTACGTGCCCGTAAAACACGACAAACGTCTAAAACTCAGGTGTACACGGACATCCGTTCCGTTGCTCGAATTTATGTCGTGTACGCGTGTGTATGCAGCGGCGTGACAATACTCGCCTACATGTATGCACAGGCGAGCGAAAATAGACCCAAGGGCATGGATCTCGCAACATGTCGGCTACGTGGATACCGAACGTGTCGATGATAAACGCTATCGCGTAGCAGAACATTTCGGGGTTGCACCACTTTTAACGTATCCGATCCTTTTACGACGTGCATGGTTTATCTTGTGACTCACACATGCACGAACACACACACACACACACATACACACAGCATCCCCGCGCGCTACTTTCCGCCAATGAGTCGCGGAAACGAAATTCGCGCAGGGAGCGCACAAAGGTGGATGAACAACAGAGAACGTAATTCTTTGCTGTCCGCGGGAAAAAAATTACGCGAGACCTTTATTGTAGCGTATGTTTTAATTGCTCATCATACCAGGCTAATTACAAGACGCATAGCAGGACACAATCAGTCGACCGACACAAAGAGTCCGATTTCAGACGACCAGTGTAGAAATTACCGGTGCGCCCTCGCATGGTATGCAGAGGAAAAAGTTTCGCAAATAAGACGCAGTCACGTTAATCATATAATTACAGCGCGAACATAGTGCGCGATGTCGCCCTATGACGAGTCCATCGATTCCCCTTTTACATTCCTGAACCGTTTTAATGAACTTTGGCGAATTGTAAGGAAAACAAAAACACGCACGGAACTTTATCCCGTAATTGTAGCTGCCTGTTGAAGCAAACGCGCGCGAGTGTCCTGTCGAGCGAATAATTGCGAGTCACTCCGTAGAGTTTCACGTGTAAAATCCGTCGGTAGAAGCCGGGGAAATCTGAATTACATCGAAACGCACCAATATCTCTCCCGCGAGTGAAATAAAGTCTCCTGAGCGAGCGAGGCAGCCACATTCCAAAGAACGAGCCATCGGCATGCCATATCGTTTCGCTCAGGGTGTCGCGGTCTCGCGTCGATAACGAGCGGGTAAGCGCCAGTGCGTACCTGCACGGGTCCCAGATGAGGCCTCCGGGGCAGTCCTCATTGGTGAGAACGTCGCACTCCAGCGGCGAGCACACACACGAGAGAGCCCTCGCGACCGCGAGCGACAGTACAACAATGCCGCCCAAGAGGAGCAACGGGGCCCTCATTTTGCTCTCGACGGCCCGTCGCTCGCCCGTCGATTTGTCCTCCTCCTCCTCCTCCTCCCCTCCTCCTCCTCGAGCACTCCTGCTTGTGTCTTCCTGGCACGATTATGAACCGAGCGCGGGGCTGTTCATCGCACTCTCTTTTTCTCTCTTTCTCTCTCAGTTCGTCCCACTGCGATTCACGTCATTCAGTTGCATATCTGACCCGACGATTCGTTACACACACGCGCACGACCCCGTGGTTCTCCTTTTCTACGAGATGTTCATCGAGAGGATCGCGATATTCTCGCGTCCGCGTCGTTGGGTCCGGGAAACGTGAGGGTGAAAACACACGTTTTCTAACTACATTTCACCGTTCGCAGCTCGCCGGAGTGTCGCGTGCACCCATTTCACCGGAATGACGTCCGGGCGAGAGGATAACGATCGTGACGTTACGTCGTCGGCAGGACGCCGTGCGTTAATGATAAGCTCGGGGTCCCAGGGAGAGATCAAGTAACTACGAACGAAAGGTGGAGATGATGAAGTGGGAACGAGCAGCTTACACGTCCGCGCAATGCCGCTTTGCAGAACGAGTCGCTCGCAGGCGTCGTATCGCCGCGGGTGAAACTTTTAATCGGAAATTGCGTGTCGCAAAGACGGGCGCTCGTTTTGCGACGCGTCGGAACCGATTTCGCCGGATTCACCGACCGGGGGAGGAGGAGGAAAAGGAGCCAAACATGAGATATTTACAGCGTGGAACGAGTTAAACACGTCTCAAAAGCTCAAGGTAAACCAAGTCTGAATGCTTCAAAGGCTGCACTCGACGGACGGGTGTGCAATAGTATTTTCACGTCGCTAAGAAATCTCGGATTATCCACGTATATTGAACACCGCGCGCTTTCCCTCAAAACACTCCTTCCCTGCTTTGAGCAACGAGTGGAAATGTCGCAAAAAATTTCCGACGGACGAACGACGTTCGGCAGCGCAGGAGACGCGTCTATCAGCGAGCAGACATTCTCGAAGCACCGATTCGAAGGACCAAAACGCCCGTCGGGTCCTCGCAGTGCGGTGAAACTCGAGACTGACGGGAGGCCAGTGTCATTGCCGCTTTAGAAAACGGAGCAGTCTACAACGTCGAGCCGCTCCGACGGCACTTGGACGAGGCAGTGCGCGGGACTCGTGGAAGTGGGCGAGCCAGCTCGTCGTCGACGAACGAGGAGAGCGCACCGTGAAGTGCACACACACCCGTCTGTAGACAGAGCACAGCTCGTCCCAGGACAGCGGCGGCACGCGCGCTACGAGACGGAACTCGTGAAGGAGCCGTGAAGCAGCGGGCGAGCTCTTTTGCGTTTAGATTACACACGCGACGCGCGCGTCGACTCGCGCGGGAACGCGCGACGAACGTCCGCATCGGCGAGGGAGCTGCACTTGGAGATACGTCGGTAGCGCGGCAGAAGAGGACGCGAGACGTGCATCTCCCGACGGATGCATCGACTGTAACAGGAGCCGCGATGTCGACGCATTATGAAAACATGCGCGCGAGTGCAGTTAGCTGGAGAGTGCCAGTCTCTGGGCTGGCTCCTCAACGCTGTGCGCTGCACCGTGCAGTCTATCGCGCGCGCGTCTGAGAGAGGCTTCGTGAGATTTTCATCTCCGCGGGGAAATTCCGGGGAGAAATGATTTTTAATAGCAACAAGTGCGCGAGCGATATAACGCGCGGTGAGAAGACGTCGCGCTGGAAACTCGCAGCGTCGAGTGATGCGAGCTCGAGAGTCTCCCGACGAGATCCTTTGCAAACAGGATACCGTGTTCACATGACCAGCGCCCGTTTGTCCGTTCGTCCGTCGTCTCGTATGGAAGGACACACGGTTGAAATTCGCGACACGGGAGTACCAACCGCGCACGAACTGTTACACGCACTTACTGCAAGGAATTAACGTGTCGCACCTGTTGTTGCAGGACCGTGTTACAGGTCGTACGCTCGCACACCGTTCAACATATCGCCGACTACGGCGTTGCCTGTCGAATCGGGTCGCGATCAGCGAACTCGAACTTCCGTCGAGTTCTTCACAGACAGAGATGCACGGGCGGTCGGAGGCGCGCCAGTGTGAAACGTCAACGCGTCGACGGTGTTAGGGGGAAGAAAAGGGAACCAGAACTATCGCTGCCATCGGGGAACGGTCTGGGAGCAGATGCGATCGATCTACGGAAACTTTCGCCGCAACGCCGACGACGGCCGCGACGACTCGCATAGTAATCGCGCGACGGTGTTTCCTCTCTTTTTTTCCCTCTCGTCCCTCGCCCCGTTCCCCTCGTCACGCACGTCGTGCCGACATCGTGTGCCGCACACAGTCTCTCTCTTTCTCTTTATATATGTGTGTATTTTTTTCTTTTTTCCTTTTCCCGAGAATGTCAGCGCTCAGACGCCGCGACGAGAAGCCACCGACGAAGCCACGCGAAGCGCTCCGCGTTCAAGGCGAACGTGCACTGCTGGTGGCCGTGATGATCAGCGTCTCCGAAGCGGCGCCGGGCGCCGTGACGCGACGCGGCCCGCGTCGGCGCCCTGACACGACGGCCGCCGTCGCCGCCGCCGTTTTCCCGCAGGTAAATTTTCCCATTGCTCACCCTCCCTTCCTTCTCTTCCTCCCTGTTTCACTCATTCCGAGTCCAGTGTATGATTTTTAATTGGTGATGTAAAGAGTTAATTAACACAACCGCAGTTACATGCCGCGAATTTGTACCGCCCACTGCTGTATATTACAGCGTCGATATTGTCGGTAAGCAAGTCGAAACGACGGACAATAACAGCGCAATTAACAATAATCGCAAAGCCGACGATTAGTCTGTGAATATCAACCGGTCTTTTTTCTCTCTCTCTCGTTTTATTTCCTTGTCCATTTTTCTTTTCTTTTCTTTCTAACGTTTCATCGGTAACACCTCTGTCGTCGAGGAAACTGGCCTTTATGTCTCAAAGGAACACTGACGCCACGCGACGGAAATAACGGAGGCATAATTGCAATTAAAGGTAATCATCCACCGCGCTTTACATCCCAGCTCGTTCTTGTCTCGGTGGATTCAACGTGTAATTATATGTTACATGATCCGCGTAAACGATTATTTAACGACGCCAAGCGAGACAAAGCAAACAGAACGGAGAAGAACGGAACGATCTTTATAAAGGCGATCTTGATATCGGAAATTGTCGGTAATGACGACGGCACGGGAATTACGACGAGGTGGCCGGCGAATCGTGCGTTGTCCGAACTAAGAGGAAACGAGCACAAAACACGATGACATTTCCGCGTCTTACACGTTGTCTAATACCACGTAATATCTCGCGGATGAGTCGCGGATCCTAAGTATGATAAATGTTCACGACAGAATGGCGTGCGGTCTCTTCACCCTCTGTCGCGGGATGATTTTTCTCCTGTGCACGTGTTATGTGCTATAACTCGCCCCTAATGCCTACAGAATGGCGGTCATTGGTCATCAGGACCTTTTCTTTTCCATTGTACGTTGTATGTAATGTAGTGTATTCGTAAGGGATGCGCCGCTACTCAATCATTCGAGTGCCAGAAGCGCTTTGTTAACAAGACTAGATCTAAAGTCATTCCGTGAAATGAAGTGAAAGCACCAATGTCCGGCTGTGTCTAATCTTAGGTATTCTTAATATTTTGGCCTTTAAATATGAATATTTCAGCTTTCAACATAAAATATATACAGGGTGAATCTCACCTAGATTATAGATTTTCTAAAATATCTCTATTGTCTTCTATATTAGAGGAAAATATGTAAGGAATAAATTGTGTAATTGCAAGGGTCGGCCACGATATTTAATTCTCCCAGTCACACAATTTATTTTTTATTCATTTTTCTCTAATATAAAAACAACAGAGATATTTTAAAATTTAATATTAGATATGACTCACACATTGTATACATATATTGAATGTGTGTGTGTGTGTATATATATTCTAAATTTAAGTATCTATATTTATCAAAACAATATGTGCCCGGAAATTGATACGTTTGCCTTAACACAAAACGAAATTCTCGAGGGCGGACGAGAACAATAACTCGTAAGGTTTTATATTGCTCAAAATGATATATACGGCGTGTTTATTGTAGCGTGTTCCGTCCGTAAACGTAAAACGTGTTTCATCGTCCCTTATCTTGACGGATATTAAAGACGGAGCAAGAATATCGTAAGGAAAAGCACTTCTATTAAGAAAAAAATTAATTCGCCCATAATATTCACAAAATCCCTGTTCTAATCCCGTGTCATTTTTTCTGTCCCTTGTACAGCTTAAGACATGTGATCATGAAATTGCTTAAGACGACCAATAAATAAAATATCTCAAGATAAAAATTCCTTAATTAAATATATCACTTAAATAATTATGTAAAACTAATTGTAATCGTAAATTGTTATTACGATTTATGTATAACATGAAAAATTTAATATAATAATATATAATACATACACACCAATACGCGCGCGCGCACACGCACACGCACACACACACACACATATATATATAAATCCGTCATATTCCGATTATACCGAGAAGAAAAATATTGAAAAAGTATTAAATATTTATTTAATGGGTAATAAAAAATAATAAAAATAATAAATATTTTTACTTAAATCTAGATTCTTTTATTTAAATAGAATAAATAATTGTTTTCATATAAAGTTAAGGTTCTCTCTTTAAAAAAATATATATATTTTATTATTTTAAGAATATTTCATTTATTGGTAGTACAGTAAAAAAATATGTTATTAGTATACCTACAAAATAAATATTTACTATTTCTATGATATTTTTTCTCTCAACGGACAGTGTCACACTATTTGATTTTGATTCGAATCGATCTTTCCATCAATCAATGATTTCGTGAAAGATACAACGAGTAGAAACAAAAAATAGTTACAAGTATGATAATATTAGGATATTGTTATTTACCGACCTTCCCTTCGATGAGACAAAAGCGTAGGATGCAGCCGTTTGAACTCCTTCGTACCGCCATAACTTGGCGAATGCGCGACATTCCACTCGACACTCACGACAGCTCGTTCCGTGAGATATTCACTTTCAATCATTGTATCGTGCGAGACTTACTTTCGACACTCCCGGCGACGATAATTCACACGTGGAACTCGCATCCGGCGAGTCGACATTGCGGCACACATACAAAACGGCTTCTCGAATCTATACCGCCGCGCCATGATGTGTCCTGTACACATTGAACATAGCTGCACTTGTCCACTGATGATTGCGATTCTCGAAATATTGTAAGTGCTGCCGCGTGCGGCACCATCGTTTATCACCCGATCGCAACGACTCATTTATTCGCTAAAATTGGCGCGATCTGAGGTACGCAAGGTACTCGAAATACACGGGAAAAAAGCTTGGTTAGATAAACGAAATTCCCGGTAAAGTATGAACGAAGCAGAAATTCCGCTTAAAGTTAGCGGAATTTCGTTCAAATTAAAAAAATTTCTGATTAATTTGGACGACATTCTGGTAGCTTCAGCCGGAATGTTCCTGTTCGTTTATATCTCACTAGAAAATCTAACTTATCTTTTATGTAACTCCGATATGAGAAATAGATCGACGACATCGTCACGACAAAAGCTCGGTACGACAAACGCGAAAGAGATCCGACGTAACCTCGCACAAGTAATGTTAATAACGTTACGTTTAGTTCGGCGAGATATGCACTCTCAGAGGCTATTTGAGGGTATTTTGCTACGACAAGCGCATGAAACTCACTTTCGCCACTTCTGACGATGATCCCTGTGCGACACCTCGTCGGTCACTCAAAAGAGCGAAGGGCAGCGGTTTGAATTTGGAGTCGAGATAACCGTAACGAACGGACGACGCTCACTCGACGTTACCAAAGCCATGCTCCGCGAAATGTCTCCTTACGATGACTGTTTAACGATACTTCGTCGCGACAAATGCACGGAACACACCTCCGGCACTCCCGGCGGCGATCATTCACGCATGAGACTCGCATTCGGCAAATCGACATCGCAAGACACCCGTTTTTCCGAATCCGTATTACTGCACCATGATGTGTCTCGTAGCTGCATTCGCAGCAGTGATTGCGATTCTCGAAGTGCTGTAATAACGCCGTGCGCGCACACTCGATTGTAATGACTCGTTTATTCGTGAAAATTGCCGCGATCCGACGTGTATTATGTACGCAAGATACTAACAGTCTCGTTATAACAGCTAAAAACCTGTCCACATTAACATCGTGTTATTATTAAAATGTTGCTGTAATACTTCAGTAACCCTTATAGAAATATCATACTAAGAATCATTGATAATTACTTATTATCCAGTATTTTTAATACTGAAAATAAGTAATTATCAATGATTCTTAGTATGATATTTCTATAAGGGAAATAAAACCTTTTTTTTGCATGGAGACAATACTGCAGTAATTTTCTCTGTCGGAGAGCAGCACGTTAACACTACTAAAATATTAGCTACATCGCTACCGCGAACACACACACACACACGCGCGCGCGTCCTTAGCAATGTAATTAGAAGCTTCTTAAGTTTATATTGTTGTAATAGTTCTATGCTATGTGGGCGACGTAACCTCACAACCGGCACTGACACCGCCAACGGTCGGTTTTGCGAGATATGTTATATCACAACTTCGGAACGACAAACGGACGAAACTCACTTTCAATTCTTCAGCGACGATACGTGCTCCCTCGGTTTACTCGAAGGAGCGTAGGGCAGTGATTTGGACCACGAGTCACCATAACCGTAGTCAACGGACGACACTCTGCTCGGCACTCCTGGAGCCACACTTCGTGAGATGTCCACTTACGATGGTTGTTTAAGGATACTTCGTTGTGCGGAACTTACTCGCAGGACTCGCTCTCGGTGAGCCGAAACCACGGAAAGTATCGGAATATCTTATCGAACCGGCACTACCATGTCGCTACCGTTCTGCAACTGACGGAAGTATAGTAATTAAGTTTCTCGAAATCGATATCGATACACCAGACGCAGCGCTCCACTCGTGTGATAGGCGAATCTCCCGCTCTTATAGAAATATCATACTAAGAATCATTGATAATTACTTATTATCCAGTATTTTTAATACTGAAAATAAGTAATTATCAATGATTCTTAGTATGATATTTCTATAAGGGCGGTTGGGACGATTTGATTGTTAATTGTCCAAGCAGAAGTATGCAAAATATTTTAGAGGCTTGATATCTGAAATATGAAAATAAAGTATCTTATGAAAGAATGCTATTGAAGGTTGAGCATTACGAATAATATAGAAGAGTACTCCCTTATAGAAATGTAATACTGATAAGTAATAATTTGGCCAGTGATAATTACTTATCAGTATTACATTTCTATAAGGTTGAACCTCTAGAGTTGAGAAGCTTATAATAGAAGAATAGAATGTTTGAAAAGTTTTGTGCGTATATACATACGTTTTCCATTAATAATGGGATGAAACGGAGAAGCAGATTAGTTAAGCAAACGCCAAGCATATCACACAATCCTTTCTTTCTTTTAGATTAAAGTTCGTTAATTACATCAGCATATTACGGAATATGCAATGCCACCTAGCGAGATTATCAAACGCGGCTGATGTAGCCAATGGACCAACTAGCGCCATTTAGCGGTGCTCGAAAAAACCCAAATGATAGAAGGTTAGGTTAGGTTAGGTTGAGTTCTACCGATAAGTTGAAGTTATAACATAATTTAGCAGTGAGATAACTGTAATTTTATTGCTACGTTCAATAGAGAAAGCTGCTTAGCAATTGTCATAAGATTTGTGAATCTGATTGCTGTATGCTCTTAATCTTGGCTGATCTGAGAACATATACCAATCAGATTTATAAATTTAATACAGCTTTCTTTGGTGAACACCATACTATTCTCAAGTAGTACGACTCGATGATGCATCGGACAATCTCCCATTTTTTAGTAGTACGACTGAACAGTAGATTGAATAAACTTTGATTTATATTTATTAACGAAAAATATAAAAAGTTCTTTGCCGTAATAAGTTTTATTACTAAAAAAATTGTCCGATCTATTAGAATAAAAAATTGAGAAAATAATCAATTATTAAACGAAAGCGAACATCGACTCAACAGCCGATTATCATTCACTTTCGTTACCCGCCAAATAATAAAAGTGAGGTTATGAATCCTATAGTAGATTGTGTTATAACAAGCCATTCGAATTGTAAAGTGTTATATATTTATTTTTAGACACATATGAAGCATGCTTGAAGATTTATAAACAATTTTGGGTACAATAACGACATTCAACATGGATGTTGCTCCAATGGGTAATTTACCGTAAGTACATATACAACACTTTGCTTTCAAATTTTAAAAAAGCAAAAACATTTCCTGTTAATATTGTTTCATTGTGATTTTCATATTCATTATTGTGTGATAATTTTATTTATTCGTAAAAATAAACTTAATAATGATAATTTATAAAAAGTTGTAGCAAGGAATTATGGTCCATAATATCAGGCACAACATGTTGTTGTGCTAGTGATACAGTCGAAGATGAAATAAAGAATAGTACTGTAATACTCAAAGAAGGACTACAATTTTTCAAGCCATACACAGAAGAATCATTGCAAAGTATTTCCAAAAAAAATCCTCCTCCTCTCTCCCAGATGTACGGTTTGATTAGTAAACTTGCTCCACTTCTTGTAAGTATATGTATTCTATATTTATATATAATTGTATATTACATACAATATATATATTTCATTTTTATTACAACAAAATTTTTATATAATACTAAATTTTTATATAATAATACTAATTTTATAATCTTCCTACTAGAATTTAGATGTTGCAATTACTTGGGATCTGGTATGCAATTTTGTATCCTATGAATATAGAAATTGTGCAGAGACTTTTGCATCACAGCTCTCTGATCTCACATCCATGAAAATTCTAATTGATGATATTTGGAACTTTTACTACTCTGAGAGAGTGACCTTGATTAAATGCCTTAAACTCATGATTGAATATAAAAATAACGAGAGACATCCCCATCATAAGGAATTTGCAAAGTTTTTTGATAAAGTTTTGATGGGAGATTTGCTAGAGTCTGTACGAAAACAGATAGAGTCATTAAAGTTCGTAAATCCACCTTTACGATCGCCATTATGTACAGAAGATCATTTGCATAGATTATACAATAGCACTCTGATTGAAATACGTGAATTACTTCACATACTGACTGTGATTGTACATGATATACATATTACTGATAACAATTTCCCCAAATTCTATGGAAGTATCGGGGTAAGATTTTAAAATTCCATATTCTATATATTCCAAAGATCTTGCTTAAATGTCACTGCACAATAAATATGTTTTAGGGTGAACCTAGACGATTAGCAAGTACAAAGAGTCATGAGGACAAGGAAGCTATTACTAAAAAAATTGAAGCAATTCAATTCAGTCAGGTAGCCTTACTGCTTGTAGCCTTGGATATCAGGAAACAGTAAGTCGACTCAGTGTTATTTTACATAATTGAGATTTAACTTTTATTTGTAACTTGTTTATGCATGGATTCTTTATTTCATTACTTCATCCAACATTATTTCAGTACTGCTATGGAAGACTGGATAAGTAGCGTGAGAAGCAACATGCAAGAAACCTTTGAACACAAATGTGTCCGTGAAAGTTTACCGCAAGACGGACCCTTGCTTCTGTCATGGATGTTAGCTAATTATGCAATTGACCCAGATAATATAGATATATTAAACCGCGTCCGACCTTTCGGTATCAAAGCCATACAGCTCGATGTGTTCCACTATCTGAAAGATTTAATGAATTCTGAAATGATTCAAGAAGATACTCACTATGCTGAAGTGGCGCGGAGTAGCGTTTACAATCTTCTCACTTTAGTGTGCGCCTTCGTTGATGAAGATCGACTAAGCGATTTAAATGGTATCTTTGATGCGATGGCTGCTACTGTCAAATTTCCAGAATGTGCAACTCGATTCTGGGACGAGCGAAACGACGGTTTGTGGCCAATTTATAAAGTTGCAGTCGAATTATATCCCTACAAGTTTGAGCCTCTAACTAGTATAGCTATCGGCCTGGCATCCACGACCGTTGCAAGTGCCAAAAAGGTAACATCAATTATATGCATCAAATTTGTTTTACTAAATATTCATGTGTGAAGCATGGGATTTATAATTTTTTGCTCACATAGATCGCCTTGGAATTGGACAATCTGCCATCATTGACTATAGAGGTTTCCCGCCAAAGAGATTACAGCAAACCGTTACAACCGTACGAAATGGAATGCAAAATTCAAAAGAACTCCTTTACCATACCAAACAATTGCGTCCGCGAGAACATCTTCGTGCTGTCGAATGAAAAAGAAGTGGTTTTATTTCGCATAAAGGCGAACTATTGGGATGCCTTGCATCATAAGATAGAACAGTTATTTTCTCAAGCAAGTGGCGGAATTGCAAACATCAGCGCAGTGATGACCGATTTACCGGAGGACGTTTGTCAAGGTTTGAAACTGTTGGAAGCAATACTGGCCAAAGACATGGAAATACCGTTGAATATGGTAACTCCCACGGAACTGAGTTTCGAAATTGTTAATCGGTTCTCTTATCCGGTCCTACCGACGAATTTGTACAGAATTGTCGCCGTATGCATTAGTCTCTCGTCCAAGTTGGTTTTGAGATATCCTGAGGACGTTCTACGAATGCGGTCGGGTATCTATCCGAAATTTAACAACTGGTATCAAAAACCAGCGGATTTCGCGGAAGCAATCTCCTTTGACGGTGGCCTTGTGGCATCCTGGCTTTCAGGGATAGAAACCATCGAACACACTTATCCTATCCTTCGTGCATTTCTAGACACACTGTACAATTACTTAATCGCCAAACACAGTAAAGAGGCTATGTATACGATCGAGATACCGGGTATGGTGTTTCTGCTGCAAGGTGTGTTACCCAAATTGGATTCATGGTACTTCGAGTCGAACGCAGAAAGGATCGACTTGTGGCTGAAAAGTATGTTCTGCATCCATCGCGCTCTGGACTCGACCTTACCCAAGAACGACATCCGCAACGAGCTACAACACGTTGTAGTATATAGCCTGCTTTACTTGGAGCCGCGTCATGCCCTGCTGAAGTTAATCCGGACGGGTGAGCGCACATTGCACAACAAAATGATAACAGAGACAGATTGGATCAGCGGGAAAGGATTCAAGACTACCAAGAGCGTGGAACTAGCTCTATCGATAGTGAATAGACTGTTGATGTTCAGGAAGTCCCTGGGTATAGAACGAGGCGATAGATCGCCTCTCGAGATCGCCTTATATTCCTCCCCATTAGTACCCAACGGGCTCTTGATAGTGCCAACCATCGTCAATTACCTGTACGTTTGGTTCAGTCCTTCGTTGCAGAAAATGGCGGTCAGATTATTGAAGAAGTTCGCCGAAGAATTCTCTATGTCGCTACTCGTCTGCATGGGAATGGACGGCACATCTATACGAGAGACCTTCGCGTTTCGGTTGACGTTGCCGACATGTGCGATCGAAGTGAAAGTCGCCATTCTGGAATTAGTCGCCGTGTGTTTGGAGAAGCAACCTGGTTTAACGGAAGCCTTCTTCAATATCATGCACCAAGCGGAATGCAAGAGGATTTTCCCACGACCGGCCGATGAATTTCTCACAGAGGGCTGCAGCCAATTCTTGGACTCGTATTTAGAACGAATGTACAAGGAAGACGATATCGTGTGTGACAAGTTGTATGATAGCACAATGACAGTGATGCGCGCTATGTGGTATCATAGGAACGAGATCCTCGTAAATTTCTTTCGGAAGCGAGAGAAGTTCTGGAGCTATCTGTTCGCGCCGCTCTTCAAGACTTTGGTGCCCGGCGCGAAAGGTTATTCCCAATTGTTGGATATAATCACACTGGAATTGTACAAGAGCCCATTGCTTGAGAATAATTTCTCGAAAAATTTGAAAGAGCTTTTGGATAAATCTCAAGATTATTGGAAGAAGTTAGCAATGTATGTCCTCAATATCTCAAACGATGAACACAAGACCGAGGAAGATTGTACGAGGCAAGACAAACATATAGATCCGTTATACGAAATCAATTTAGAATCATGGTATCACTTCATCGTTATGCTCACCGACGATCGAACGGCCAAGAACTACCCAATCAACGTGTCGCAGGCGCATCTTCTGAGTCAACTGGCCCTGGACTCCTTGTTAGAGCGAGTGAAGGAACCTGACGATTCCAGCAGCGGCAAGATTCCGATGTTGTTGGCTTCTTTGTCTCTAAGATGCATCACATCTTGGAAACAGATGTGCGTCGGTGACTCGAGGATTTTCAAGACCAGATTATCACAGCTCACGCAAGAAGTAGCTCAGACTTATCGAGGCTTCGGAAAGGCTTTGCGACAGACATTAATCTCGTTACTCCTCGGTTGTGTGCAGCTAGTGAAAAGCACTTTAGCCGAAGACTCGGCAAGTCTTGAGTATCTTTTGGCACATTCTTGTACGATCGCTTTCAGCGAATTGGAGGAACTGAAGGACGCCGCTCGTCAATTGGAACACCGAAAGCAACAGCTCTCCGTCGATCTGAAAACCGACGAGAAAGACACACAGAAAAAGGTCGACTACAACAACGCGGAGACGCTCCGTGGTATGCGAGAGAGTTTACCAGCAACATTATCTATCTGTTTGGTGACGCAGTTGTTGCGTTCTTACGTCGAGCGCAGTGCGAGCTCCAAGCATTGCCGAAGAGCCAACTGCGTGCAACTTCGTCAAATGATACCTGAGCTGATGGCGTGCGTTGGTAACACTCTGCAAAAATACCCGTATCTGAAATTCAGCACAGCTGCCTTGAGTTTACTCGGTGTAATCTCGCGTTCCCCATACTGTCCACATCCTATTAACGACAATGACATCACGAAACTGTGGCTCAGCTTAATTCCGCCGACGGACATTGCTAACAGCATGCTCGACTCGTTATACGACGATTCGGCAAACGGTCGGTGGCGTTGTCAAGATTGGTGGCCGCTCTATACATTGGGTCTAGAATTTCTTATCGGTCTGGTCACCAGCGAAACGCACATGGTTTACGCTGACCACGTAGCCCTGTTCTTGAATTCCCACGAGTATCAACTGATGGTCGTGTCCACATTGTTGAGACACACCGCCGATCTGTTGGCCGCCGATCTAATACAGTCGCTGGTCGCCCTCATTCATGCTATAGCCACGCAAACGTACATTTGGAATGCGATTCAGCCGAGTGTACGTGAGACGCTCATCAAGTGTATGTACTTGGCTTATGATAGCACGGTGAATTTGTTGCTGAGACCGCGGATACTCAAATTCATCATCGACGGCATAAGCGTGGAGAGCGCCGAGGAACTCGAGTCCTGTGACAATCGACTGCCAAGCGGTGAATTGAAGTTACTGGTAAACAAGCTTATTGTTATAAACACTACTTGCGCCCTGACCTTCGTCCACTTTTCGCCGAAGCTGAACACTTTGGTGGATACGATATACACGCAAGATTATTGGTACACACCGATGGCGGAGATGAACTTTGGACCACCGCAGATGAGCATGAGTTCTGGTCCGCAGCTCACTTACGGCACAATCATCAGCTCGACTCAACTGTTCACTCAGGCTCTCCATTCTCGTTCGCAGCCGACCGCTTCATTACCGGTTTCTTCGTCGTCTACATCGCAGTCCGGACGAGAGGATAAAACGGATTCTGCAAAGAAGGAGTGGGAACGTGCTGCACCGGAAAATTTACGGCGTATGCATACGAGCAAGGATTTGCGAAGGATCATTCACGCGGCCTCGGGATCTACATCCAGGACATCTGCCAGTATCGGTGGAGAATTCTTGGGATACGTCAGTGGCTTGGATGTTACTGTACCGTTGCTCAGCAGTCCTAGATTGGTACGTCGCCCATATGATCCACTGATATGCGAAAACACTATCCTTTCGAGAGCGACCGCTTTGGCAACCGGCAGACACGTCACCAAGAGCAGTGGCAGCGGAGCTGCCGGCGCTGGTAATGGCAGTCCGAATATAGCAAGGAACCACAGGTTTAGCGATCCATGGTTCGAGTCCATGGATGAAAACAATACACGTCTGGCATTGGAGATCAATCTCATCCTGATATTGTCCCAAGCGCTGGAAGGAGTCAAAAGTCCTAGGCTCGCTTTACGCGATCGTCAGCTCATAGCACGGGAGACTGCTACGGAGTTGGGGGTCTTTTTCGATTTCCTCGAGCACCGGGGCACTCCCGATATCTGGCAAGTGAAGGGTTCCTTGATAGATGCGGATACCAAGAGTTCTAGGACGATTCAGAGCACAGGAAATTTGGTACAAATGTATCTACCAGCGAGACTTCAAGAGAACAGTACTATTGACAAAGCACCGGTGTGTCAATCCGATCTTGATGATTCTTCGAGTACGGAAATGACCAGTAATGAGATACGAGAGAGGAGACTCGACGACAATATCCTTACTACCGGTGCGTTTAAAGCAAACGTTAGTAGTGTGCAGTTCTTACCGTTGATGGGGAAGTTGCTGAAGACGGTCGTGGAGTCGTTGGACTCGGCACAATTCCGATAACAGTAAGATCGTACCCTTTGAATATAGAAGCTTACAATATACAGTTTATCTCGAAGTGAAATTTTGACATTGACAGTAAAAGTGCTCAATGTGTGTGTGTGTGTGTGTCCAACACCGAGTTGGACATTTTGGAGTAACATTTAAATTAGTACATAAATTTTTGTTGCCACACATATTACATTCTTTATGTAATTTTGGTAAATTCGCGCGGTACAGTTGGTTATTTATGTATTACTTTTGCGAAAAACGGCGTATTACAAGATAGATGTTATGAACGATAAAATTGTAATAAATATATCAATGACTCTGTTATATCATTCGTGCATCGAAATACAAACATTTTATTCACATGTGGAAATGACCGGATATTTAGAGGAGAGCAACATTAGGGAGAAGGAGGAATATAAAAAATATGAAGAATACGATATTTTTAATTTAGCGTGTACTTTTATATCAACACTATTTATAAATGATTGAACATAAAGCAATGCACATATCCAGTAAATTAGAAATGTTTTGTGATCCTTAAATAGTTTCTAGGAAAATGTGAGAATATAAACTATATAATTTTATACACAGCCAACTACACTTAACGATGGACAAAACGAATCATTAGAACCGCCAATTACGCGCGTTCTTTACGTTAAAATAATGATGATTATGTTTCTATTGACTCTCACTTAATTCAACCGGTTCCAATGATCATAGAGTTTTGTATTTTACGGAATGACAAATTGTTTCACAAGGGAGATTTCATGATTGTTATAAATATACTGTTGATCTGAAAAGACAGACACGCTTTTCGACAAGTTGCATCGTGATCAATTACGTAGTACAATAATCTATCTACATAACTTTTCACACGCGGTATGTAACACTATTCTACCCCTCCACTGACCCATCTACATTTTCTCAACAAGTTTTTTCGAGATATATCTTCCTTTCCTATAGAATATGTATGTATGGAGACAGAGAGGAGAAAAATAGAAAGAAAGTTTTACAGTGACTCGCGTCTTTTATTTCTTGCTTCTTCAACTATTGTACCTTTCGTACAGTGACATGTTCTCGAACCTCATCGTGCGTCTCTCCAATTTACGCACCACTGTACACCGCGCACTCACGCTAAGGACGATTGATAATCATATTACGATACGTATAAAAATATAATCCTTGATATTAACGAATATTATGCGTTACGACAATAGCGATGGTGTGAGTGCCGAGTTAGGCACACCTCGCAAGGACATCCGCCGCCTTTCAGGTTGAACACCTGAAGGTCGGGTTAGACGCTAAGGAGGCAGATGAGGTAAAATGTTCTCCGGCGAGGGCGAGTCATGGGAATCGTTGCTCCTGGACGACGTCACTCGCTGATGGTAATAATTGTTAGAGACTGCGGCGGCGGTGCTGGCGGTGGAACTAGTGGTAACTGTGTTCATCGAGCTGACAGATGTGACCGCCGCTGCAGACGTGCTGGCTGTAGTGGTATTGATCGTAATCGTCGTGATGACGGAGGAGGTAGCTTGAGTTCGAGACGCTGTAGCAGCATTCCATATCAGCGAGTTCGCACAGTCAGACTCAGACGAAGAGCTGTCCGGATGACGAGTAGATGACGGACAGTACGATGTTGGTGTGTTTAAAGCATTGGAACTGCATAGAGTTGAGGAAATGGTGGTCGCAGCGGACGTTGCCAGAGGTGGTGGCGGCGGAGGTGGCGGAGGTGGAGGCGGCGTGGGACCATTGATGTCTGCCAGAGGATCAACAGGGTTGCCATCCCAAGTCTCGGATGATTTGGTCTCGTCGTTGTTGGTGACGTTGACGTTGGACCTCTGCCGCTTGGCGTCGCCGTACAGCAAGTAATTAACGTTCGGCGAGCTGCTGCGATCTCGTACCCCCTCCTGTTCCTCGAGGAATCGGTCCATATAGTCCCTGCTTGCGATTCAATGGTTCTGTCATTCATGCTTGCAGTAATGGCAACGAGAAAAAACAAATTATATTGTACAAATGTACTATTTATCACCAGATTATTTACAATACTAGATATTTAGCTTTCCTAGTCAATCTTTCTAATACCTGCAAACATATATGTTATCTGATACAGTAAAAAACTCTTTGCGAACGTACAGAGTTCAGGAAAGAAGAAATCGTGATGGAAAAGATACTCACGTGATACCAGGATGTAGCGCGTATTTTTTCTTTTCTAATCGAGCTTTGTACGTGAATATGTCATGTCGCTCAGTTTTCTTCCACAAGTAATAAAATTGCACTAATTCTCCGACAGATCTCGTTCTGACCTAAGAAACAAAAGAACATCATTTTTTAAATTTCTTTCTATATTATAGATCAGGGCTCGGAACAGTTTGCCAATTTCGGCCGATTCTCGGGAACTACGCCTTCTATCTCCCCTTTGCCGCGCGGCGGGCCTAGAATGTGACGGTCGCGATCAGTCGCAGCTCCAAGCTTAGAGGCACGACTGTCACTTTCTTGGGCCGCCGCGCGGCAAGGAGGAGATAGAAGGCGTTGCTCCCGAGAATCGGCCGAAATTGGCAAACTGTTCCAAGCCCTGTTATAGATTATAGATTCGTATGTTTGGAGAAGATAAATGAAGTAAGTTTGGTTAGCGATGGATTGTAATATAGTGGAAATACTGAACAAAATGTTCCATATTATTATATCTTATATTTCCACATCTTATGCAGTAGATATAAAAGTGATATTTTTATTTGCGACTTCTGCTGTAAAGGTTTAAAGAACTTCTACATAATTTGAATTATTAAACTTAATTTTCTTAATCATAGCAAATTTTTTATTTTCATTTTTAACTTATGATTTTTACACATTCAAAAAAATGTAATAAAAAAAAATAATTATAACATTAACAACTTGATAACTTAACAAAAAGTAAACTTTTTTATTTTCATGCCTGTTTCATATTATCATCTTATTTTTTAAGATCCTATTTCTTACATTACGCTATAAAAAAATGTATGTTCTTTAAACAGTTAATTTTTTTTTTAATAATTATGAATACATTATAAGAGATATATTTGCTAACACTTCTGACAGTTATTGATACAATTATTATGTAACATTGGGTTTCTTCATCTAAAACAAAACTATGATCCATATTTCCACTTTTTTCTCCACATAGAGAAAAATGAAGAAAAATAAATTTTCATCAAAAAAATTTACCATATTTTCAATTACTACATACCTTATTTTTCTGTATAAGATGGAAATCTTTCCCATAGGTCCGCAATCCCGATTCGAAATTATGACACTCCTCTTCTGACCAGAGACTCACTGTTTCCGTCGATGGTACCACGTTCATTCTGCGTCTTCGTAAAGCCTCCTCAAGATTGTAGCCACATTGCAGTAAAAGATACAATGCCTGTTCGTCATCTCTGATATGGGATCCAGCCGGTAACGAGCCTTTTACCGCCGGAAGTTGCGCGCGTTCTAAGAACTCATTTGTATCTTCTTCAGATATTGGAGTGGGGTCCCAAAGCAGTTTATCTTCATTTTCGTACGGCAATGCGTCATCGTAGAACCACAGGCCTTCCGGTATTGCAGCTTGAAAATCACTACCAACCATGATAGTCTTCTTCCACTCTTCCTCGTCCGGACTGTAATCGCAGTCGTCTTCTTCTTCCTCGCTTTGTGGTCGCGAAACACTTCGTAAAAGTCTCGAACTACCACTTCCGATTCCAGCGTTGACAATCCCGTCTTCTGGCACGTCTATTGCTCCGCTAGTAGCCCCTTCTACAGCACTGTTAGGGGCGTCGGTCGCTGAGCACCCTCCTAGACTGACCATGCCGGTGCACGCGACGGCATTGGTTCCCACAGCCGTAGGTGACGATCTAGTGTTACTATTGCCGCTTCGAGAAGCCGTCATCGTGCATTCTTCAGCTTCGGCGTCTTCATCCTCGTCGTCGTCATCGTCAATTCTATGTCTTCTGCTGTCCCCGCTGGCCGTTCCAACGCCGCTGTTGCTCTTCGTCGACGGAATCGACGATGTCTTATCTTTCCCCTTCACCAGCATCTCTGTATAGAATTGCTTAAGATCCGGCTCGTTGCTGTTTGCATCGGCCTCGTCATCGTCGTCGTCGTCATCCGCGTCGTTGTCACCCTTGTCTGAGTAGCGCTCCTCAGTCTCAGGATCGCCACTTCCGGACGGCAGTAACATATGATCGGAACTGTCCGAATTCTCCGTCGAGGGGTCGCCGTACCCGTACATGGCAAGCAGATCTTTTAGTGGCATGTCACCTTCCTGCAAGGAGACAGAAATAAATCATTATTACATCAAGCGTACTTGTACGGACTAAACATGGAATCTCACTACGAGAACGCACTTTGAGTCCAAAGTGTTGCGGAAACTTATCATAATTGTAATTATTTATGGGCTTGATTTTTGCATTTCTCAGGCTTGATCCTAGAATAGTTGGGATCAGAACTTTGTTACAGAATGACAGATACGTATGCGTATATACAAGGTACTAAGATCAGATGCTGCAGAGATATACCTTTTGCAAATTGGACAACTCGTGAGAATCTTCACTACCTTCTAAAGCTTCTTCTTCGTCTAATGTTTGCTCGTCATCAAATTCAGGAGGTACTGGATATTTCACCTCGGTCGCAGGACCCATATCATATTCTGGATCCGTCCTGGGCATAACATATCTTGTTACAGACATGATATAGATCTAAATATATTTATCCTATTTTGACTTGTGATTTTATTTCTGTGCAACAAGTATCTTATCGCATAGTGTATATATATACTATGTGGTGTATACATAGTATGTGTATATATATACATATATGTATATACTTACATGATTCTACACTTCCCAATTTCATCGAGGTGGAAACATGACACACAAATGGCATACACGCATTAACACACAGATGAAGCACCAGATCTTATCAACACTGTATGTGAGAACTACGCTTTTCAACAGTCCATATTATCATAGTCCATTCAACACAGAAGTGATAAGTCTGACCGTAACTTTTAATATTTAACTTTAACGTCTAACGCAGAAGGGTAGAACATGAGATCCGTTTACAGCACGGAGTAACACGGAGTCTAACCTCATATCGACATCCGTTTCACAGTAATATTTGAGATACAATGCGTGCAGTCTTTTTACTGTGATGACTAATGCTTCGTGGAACGTCAACGGTTACTCTCTTTCTTTAGAGCAATTCAGCTGGCTAATCTCCTCGTCTACAAACACCATATAAACCAAAGTCTTCTATTGTCCTTATTCACAGACAACAACAAACTTGTCGACTGGAACATTCGGAATGCAAGGTTCATAAGGCACAAGTCTTCATCGGCCGGAAAGCGTAATACGTAATATCAATACGTATGCGGCATGCAGAGATCGTAAGTTACAAACAAATTAACTGAAAAACGCACATTATTTGTATTCGTCGAATTCGCCCATTAGATCGTGCGTTCGGAAGATGGATGCGGTGACGACTGAGAGCGTCGTATTATCCGATGTTGTTAGGACGCTAGAAGCGATGTACCAATTAAAGGAGAAGAAAATGCACCAGATTATAGTTTCAAATGTAAAACTTTAGTTAGAGCTAAATATAAAATCATTGTAACGCGCAAACGGATAAATTCATAATGTATTTAATGTAATAATAATTTTATAACTCATTGTTTTTTCTTCTAAAGAGAAATCCAGTGTATATGTCCAACGGACATAAGTGTAAAAGTGCCAAAAATGCAAGCATCGCGAACATACTTTAGGTTTGTCGAGTTGCTTGTACTATTCACACTTTTACACCTAATGCCCGTTGCACACTAGTGCACCTCATACAATACAAATTTTCCAAAATACGTTCTGAAGACGCTTTTAGGACGGAGAGATGTCATCAGAATATTTTTAGGACGTCCTTTGAAGATGTGAGCTGTCTGAAAATAGCTAATATTCAATAAGTTTATTCGCATTAATTGAACTTTTTACACTTAGTGCACATTAATTCTTTAGAGGTTCTAAAAATGACGTCATGAGTTCCGTTCGTGTTAAGCCCGTATCACACTAGCGATTGGCGATTAATGATTGACGATTGAAGATTAGATTTTGACGAATCAACGAGCTTTAACCTTAGTTTGCTTTGTTGCAATTGGTCAAGTTTCAATCTTCAATCGTCAATCATCAATCGCCAATCGCTAGTGTGATACTGGCTTTACGAGTGTAATTGCAATTTTAATACACTTTTTACACATGATCCCAAGCATATCATGCGCAGATCGCACGCTTGTCGCGACAGCTAGATTCACTCTAAAAGTTGGTTTATGATAGCCATAATCCGTTAACTTATGTCGGAACCGTAAAAAATTGACCAATTATAGTTGAATTATAGAAAAATAATCGACTGTGATTGGTCAATTTTTTACGGTTCCGGCATAAGTAGAGAACCTCTAGAGCTGCGTTCAGAAACCCTACTCGGTGAGTAGAGTAATATTTAATTAACCAGTCAGAGCAAAAGGAATTAAGATTTATTTATTATGATTGGTTTATTAAAGTAACTCTACAGAGTAGGATTTTTGAACATAGCCTAGTAAAGAGAATCGCCAACTTGGTCATGTGACCAGCTACTCAGGTACGTTCCGAAATTCACTGCCAGTACTGAAATTCTATAGTATACGTGACATGAACTATAGATTTTCAGTACTGGCAGTGAATTTCGGAACTCAGCTACTCTGCGATTGGCTGAAACATGTACGGATAAACATATACGGATTTGGACATTGCGACGCCGATGCAAAACGATATATATATATATATATATATATATATATATATATATAGGGAATTGCGTATGCCTTCTGTAGACCAAAAGTGTGTCCAAAATATGTGCGAGAGAGAAAGGTATACATTCCTATTCATCCTCTATGCGCAGGCACCAACGTCGGTGTTGTTGGGCTACAAAATTATTGGTTTTAATATTTTTTTACTTGAATTCTATCAACTTTACCGAAAAATAGCGAGAGATAAAAATTGTTTATTTTCTTCTCATAGAGCTCGGAGAATTTTTTCAGAATTTTGTATTAACTTTTTAGTACTGCGTTTTTTTGCATTTTCTTGCATTTTCTTGAAGTATTAGAAAGTTAATATAAAATTCTGAAAAAATTCTTAGAGCTCTATGAAAAGAAAATTAACATCTGTCAACTCTATAACCTAACTTAACCTGTTAATTTCAACGCATGCGCACAGAAGACTAATAGAAACGTATAGCTTTCTCTCTCGCACACATTTGGACTTTCGTGCCAGCATTCCCCCTCCATGTATATATGCTCTAAAAGCCAAATCACACTAGCAATTGATGATTGAAGACTAGATTTTGACGAATCAACGAGCTTCAACCTTGGCTTGCTTTGTTCCAATTGGTCAAGTTACAATCTTCAATCGTCAATCATCTATCGCCAATCGTTAGTGTGATTTAGCCTTTAAGGCTCGAACGCTTGCATGTAATGGCACCTTAGGGTGCGTTCAGATTCCTCATCCGGGTGCACTCCATTACTATAGTATATGTCACATATACTATAGCACTTCTAGTAATAGAATACACCCGGGTGGGGAATCTGAACGCAGCCTTAAGGAGCGATAAAAATAGAAGAACAGCATAGCGTTGATATCGTGTTCCCCGAACGCACTCTATATCTATCTCATTTTAATCTTTATCTATCTCATTTTAATCTTTATCTATCTCATTTTACCAAAAACGCAATGTAGTACACTTTTATTGTACATCAAGAAAAACGTCAACGTCAACGTCGTTAAAAATAAATAAATCATTCTGAGACGTGAATTATTTATACAAATTTCTATACAAACGAGTGTATATAATTAACCATTTAACTTTTTATTATAAAAGTTATTTTAAGCTAACAAAACTACCTCAATAACACATTCGTTCTTATATGATATTTTGGTAAATTTTTTTCCATTTGATAAAAAATAAAACTGTTAAGTTGCATATCATTCTCAAAAAAGAGTTACTCATTATCTCAAGATGATTGTCTTAACTAAAAACGGACTTCATAAAATCATGGTAAGGTAATTTATGTTTATTTTCTCGCTAGGATAATATATTTTGATGTTTGTGTTTATTTTCTTCTTCTGTTATGTATTATTACAGATTAATCGTCGAAGAGTGGAACTAGCACAACATGTAGCTAGGTACTTGTGTTTTGTTTTTATATTTTTAATAATGAATAATCGTTCTTTGCATTTATTTTTAAAATTATTAAATTAATCATTATGATGTTAGTATATACAGTTATCATTTAAATGGTTCTATTTGATATAAATTTTATACATATTTATTTAAATTAGAGAGAACATGATATTAAAATATAACATGACATTAATTTTATTTCAGGAGTACTGTAGCTTCCTATGATACTGCTGAATATCAATATATACAAATTAGCAAAATCCCAACATTCCATTTTCAACCTTCTTTACCACGATTGCCAATACCAAAACTTGAAGATACATGTAGGAGATATTTAAATGCACAGAAACCTTTACTGGATGATAAAGAAATACAAAAGACATCTTCCTATGTTTCCAAATTTCTTGCTAATGAGGGACCGAGCTTACAGAAACAATTAATTCAAAGTGATGCTGAGAATTCACATACTAGTTATATTAGTGAGCTATGGTTTGACATGTATTTAAGAGACCGTAAGCCTTTACCAATCAATTACAATCCTTTCTTAGTCTTTGTACCAGAATCTGACCCAAAATATGATATACAATTGGTAAAGGCTACAAATCTTGTTATATCTTCATTGAGATTCTTAAAATCTCTCAAGGATAACATCCTAGAGCCAGAAATATTTCATTTGAATCCTAAGAAGTCAGATACAAATCTATTTCGCAATTTTACAAGATTGATTCCACCTAGCTTTAGCTATTATGGAGCTTATTTATTTAAGGTATGTATATAAGAATAAATGTACCATATTTTTTTCAGTATATATACTCATAAAATATCTCGATTTTTAGATTGTAAAAACCAGTAATTTATAAGAAGAATGTCTAAATAGAAATTTATATTGCAGGCTTATCCATTGGATATGTCACAGTATAAAAACCTGTTCAATACAACTCGAATACCAGAACTGGAGAAAGATAGAATCTTCCACGATCCTTCTGCAAAGCACCTTGTAGTAATGAGGAAAGGACACTTTTATGCGTTTGATGTTTTAAATGCAAACGGCTCCATTCGTAGCCCTAAAGAAATAGCTGCGTGCCTAAAAACTATTTTGGAAGATAATAGACCACCGAATAAGCATCCCGTGGGCATCCTTACGACTTCAGAAAGGAATCAGTGGGCACAAGCACGTTCACATTTACTCGAAATAGGAAATCAAGAAATTCTAAAAAAGATCGATTCCGCTATATTCACAATGATCTTAGATGACGAAGTTATAGGCACTGATAAAAATAAATTAATTAGGTCATACCTTCATACAGATGGTACTAATCGTTGGTTTGACAAGTCATTATCCATCATCGTTTCTAGAGATGGCTACGGAGGAATCAATTTTGAACATTCATGGGGTGATGGTGTTGCAGTACTGAGATGCTTCCAGGTAAATAATAGTATTTAATTCAAGATATATATTATTAATGCAACAATTGTCAACTGGTCGTTCCTTAGGATATAAAGGCCGATATATCAAAGAAACCTAAATTCCATCCTAATGAAGTAGATGAACTCTCAAAGGAGATGCCAAACATTGAAAGACTTGAATTCTCTATAGATGCTAAAAGTGAAAGTACTATTAACCAAGAGATAGTTAAATACAAAGAATGGATTGATCGACTATGTGTAGACCATATACTTTGCGAAGAGTTTGGTAAAGAACAATGTAAAAAGCTTAAAGTAAGTCCAGACGCTGTAATGCAGTTGGCGTTCCAGTTGGCGTTATATATTTTGGAAGGCAAATCAGTACCGACTTATGAATCTTGCAGCACTGCTGCATTTAAACACGGAAGAACGGAAACTATTAGATCTTGTACATTAGCAACTAAAACAATATGCGCCGCTATGACTCGAAACAATAGCGAACTTTCGAAGTCAGAGTTGAAGAAAATGATACTTGATTGTAGCAAAGCTCATAATGTGCTTACGAAAGAAGCTGTAATGGGTAATTAATCTGCTAATTATGCAGATATTATAAATGTTAAGTCAATTGATTTAGAAGAAAACATGTGTATACAGATTATCTGATATTTTTATTTTACAGGACAAGGATTTGACAGACATCTGTTTGCTTTGAGGAAAATATCAGAGAAGTCGAATTACAATAAGCCAGCCATTTTTCAAGATCCAGCATACAATGCTATAAATTATAACATATTATCTACTTCTACTTTATCAAGTCCTGATGTACTGGCTGGTGGATTTGGACCAGTGGTACCTGATGGATATGGAATAGGGTAAGCTATCCATGTTATATATTTAACACTGGACATATGCTGTATATGTTAACACTGGAAACATTAACATCTTGTTATATTGTTCTTGTTAAATTACAGCTTAAACAGTATACTAATTTATTGTTCTAGATACATGATTCAGGAGAAACGTTTGGGTGCTGTTGTGACAACTTATGAAGGTAGCCGTAATGCCAGCAAATATGTACAAACATTAGAATACGCATTCAAGAACATTCGTGATCTGTTACATGGGTAACTGTCCTTTCTGAGACTTTTACTGTCAAGATTTTAAAAAAATATGTGAGAACATATTAGCGTAACGTAGCTAGCCGAATAGCTTATTGGTTTTTAATCGCAATATTTTTGTTACAATTAACCCTTTGGGGACGAGTGTCGGCATATAGCCGCCCAAGCCGTTTTACCGTTCCGGACGCGTGTCGGCATATAGCCGCCCAAATTAGTTCGTAGCTGCAAGGCTCGCGACGTCTGTCGTTCTGAGCGATAAGATACGCATAGGTATAGTAAAAGAGTCACGTTTTCATTCAAAGACATTAGGGGCCATTAGCGATGAAGTCTTATCTTCCTTATAGCCCGTCGAGCGGCTCCGTCCCCAAAGGGTTAATATAACTATAGGTAGGGTTATTGTTATTATACACAGTTTATACGCATATTATCGTACAAGAATGTTTATAATCATGTTATTGTGCCTGGAGTGGAGACAAATTTTGTTCCTTGATATTTTGAATGCAAAGTAAAAGTAATTATAGTTGTCTTTGATAATGGGAAACTTTTATACAATATTGAATAAATATTTTTAACACTTTTATATAAGACTTTTCATTAATTTTTAAACCAATAAATTTTTAATCAACAATTTTTCCAATGAGTAATACATATGGAGAATAAATTAATACAAGTACTGTTTTATATTATTCTATTACATTACTCATATTAACAAAAAAATATATACAATGACTTATGCAAAAACGAGCGCTATAACGCACTCAAAGTACGAAACGAAAATTATGTTGGTTTCTAAAAACTGGCACCTGTTGCAATCTCTATTTAATTTTGGACAATATTTTATATTACACAACACAAGCAGGAAGATTTGTCTGAAACAGTATAACGTACACCACATTAATAACTATAGATATTGAGACAGATATTAAATTAGATCATTGTAAAGATTATACAATCCAAATTAGCAACAGGCAGTAATATACCAAATTTTCACACTCATTGGTACCTATAAAATTCATAAGTTTGGACAATGATTTCAAAGATATACAGTCACTCATCTAGAATCTTTTGACTAAATGTGGAATGGAATTATTATGATCCCAATAATACGTCAACACTTGCTCTCTTATAACTTATATCTATACGTTGCCCATCTTCACTTTAGATACCTGCAAGCAAACATATGAGAACATTATAGACAATCAAGAATATGTTCATTCATGTAACTTTGACATCTTGTGTTGCTACAATACTATCTTACCATATATATGCCAACAATCAAACCAAAGAGTCCTATAGCAGAGCCAAAGATTTCTATAATAAGGATCTTCACGAAAAGAGCAGAATTAGCTGCATCAGCTAAAGCTGCACCAGAACCAACAATGCCAACTGCTATGCCACAGAAAAGATTGACCATTCCAACAGCTAAACCAGCACCAAACATTACATATCCAGCCATCCAGTTTGAAGATAAAATAACTTCCTTATTGACACCTGGCTTATTGATATTGTATTCTTCAAGCATTCCAGATAGGACAATGGCAGTGATTAATCCATAAATGGCAACAGCTTCGCAAAATATCACAGAGATCAAATTCTTTGTCTTGATTCTAGGTGCTTTCACACCTCCACCAACAATAGATACTCCTGTCGTATGGATACCTCTACAAGTATGATTACTATAATGAATAACTGATTTTCATTAAAAGTTATTAACAAGACCATAAATATATTAAACTTACAGTGCTGCACCAACTACAGACAAAGCCACTGCCAGACCTATACCCAGGGTAGACCACATATATGGGGAAGTATTCGTTAAGAACCTAAATTGTAAAAAGTAATGTTTAGTATTTTATCATATACTAAATATGTAAATAAGTGATTATACATACCACGCAAGACTAATTTGCTCTCCCTTGCCAGTAAGTACATAATATAAAACTGTAACATGACAAATATATAAGAACACTCACATGATATGAACAAGTAGCTTAATAAAAAAATAAATAAATTTAGTAAAACAACTTGTATTGTTTCATCTTATATTTTCTCATCTATACTATTTATTGTAATAAATATACAATAAAGCAATACCTAAAATAATAATTGTAGTGGAGGCCGTGACCGCGAAAGTGGTACCTACAATGTGCCTCATGATTGCGAAATTAAGTTTCACCGTATGCACAATATGACTCACGAAAGATCTCAGAATACACGAATCACAATCGATATTCCGGAAAAATCAAATACCCCGATTTTTTTTTAACAAATCTTTAGTCTCCGCATCGAAAAGTCGAGAGATGCCTACACACCCGTCGTTATCATGTGACAACCGCTGGTGTCAAAATCATACGAAATGCAAGATGCGAAACAACGGTTTTAGAATGAAACCGGTCCGTTTATGCTAGTCGCATCTTTTACACTCAAAATGGAACAAACATATATGCAGCCTTGAGACAGAGAAGGAAGGAAGAAGCGAAGTGTAGAAGGTGCAAGTAAAGCGAATAGTCCATAACGCAGATAGTTTTGCGATCATGCCTTAAAGGCGCGTTAAATTTGAACATCGCGTTTGATCATCTACTACATATAATTATTTAAAGATCTATTTGAATTTCAGTTAACGCGATAAATCGACTTTGAGGAATTTATAACATATTTTAGTACGACATGGATCCTTAATTGGTCTTACGAATCTGCTTATTCGCAAGAAGTTAGCCGTTTTATTTTCATGTAAAATGGGGAAAAAATCTAACAACTATTATATAATTTTGTACATTCCTATTGCACATCCAGCTACATTCCTATTGCATTCTAATGATTTTATTGACATAGTAGGTACCAGTACAACAAGTTTTAATAATTGATTTATTTTTGTTATTGGAACACATTTTTGTATATTCTATCGGTATGCGGAGGGAAATGAGGAGAAAGGACGAATCAGAGCCCGCTTTGTACGGTTCGCTGCAGACAGAATTGTCGCATTTCGAAAGAGGGGACAAATATACGCGGAACTTTCAGCTTTAGCATCTAATTTTAGAATCCGTCATGTTCGTATCTCTCTATTTCGAGGGAAGCAGAGCCCGTAGATGTGTTCTGTTAAATACAAAATCGATTTGTCTCGATAGCGATTACAAGAATGTCTCTGACAAAAAAGGGGTAAGCCAGCTTTACAATTTCGTCTGTTAATAGGATCCATCGCTCCGTCATTTTTCATTCAGATCTATTCATCTTCCGTGAGTATTTATATATCGCGTATGGACGTACTGTCGTACCTAACATGAAACGGTTTTCTCTAATGAGACATTCCATTAGTCGATGCTTGGAATAGTCATCGCATAAATGCGTTCGCGTCTGTGACCGGACCGGCCGTCGCTCGTACTATTTCGGTCTTTGATTAAATTTATAGCGGTAAATTTAGAGCAATAGGGAAATATGGTAGACTCATATCTGCAAGAAATGTCACGATTGTACACGAGCTCCAAATGCGTGTACTTAGCAAATCTTCCGAGTTTTCCGGCAATTTGTGCGTCTTTGGACGCGCATTATAGAGTAACGCGATAACGCACTTAACGTGTGTTATCAGAGAATGTATGTCTTTTACATCATATCAGCGTCATACAATATCAAATGTGCAGAGAGAAAAAGTATTCAACATGTACAAATCTGGAAATTTTCCTCCTAAGCGAAACTTTCTACTCCTCGATTGTGTGATTTGTAATAATCAAGGAATAATGGTGGAGTAGTTTCTCACATATTTTGGCAGAGAAAATATTTTTACACAAATGGATGTATTATAATATGACATCAATTTGTACAAAGAATTTCTCAACATCGTTTCTATATTACTAATCTCCCACTTATATTCTATGCACAGCTTTTATTTCTGTAAAAATGATCGTTTCTCCAGGTCGATTAAATAGGCACAATTATCTTTGTCGTTTGTCAGTACATTTACCTAAATATATAACATCAATGATCACATAATTCCATTGATAGGTTTATTATATTACATGAAAGCATCTCAGTCGACAGATTCCATCGTCTCTTGCGGGAAAAATTCGCGAATTCGCTTCGCAAACTTACCCATTCCGAACAGCACAAACATAGTGCGACCTCCCAAGGACGTTTCTTGGAAGTTTGTGCTGTCTGGGATAATATTATTTTCATCTAACATATTCATACGTTGTGTTACAGGAATGTCTCGCTCGACGAATTTCGTCGCGTCATGTACAACGCTATTTCGCAAGAGCCGTTCGCGACTCGATTCGCGAAGTTATCCACATCTGGCGACAGACGAGGAATGGTCGAGATGATCGTAGAGATGCCTTATGTAGCTGGGTTGAAACCAGACGACTCCTACCAGGGTAAGGACGACGCGCAGGCTGCAAGATTGTATGAGAGATCGCACAAAGCGATGACTGGCAATGGCGAACATGCGACAGAGGAGATTGAAATGTATAATGATACTCTTACGAAAACACTGTTTGCGGCCAGTGTGAACGATAGAGTGTTTCTGGATACGCTCTGTGAGCGTGCTAGGCGCTCCTATAGCCTGCGAGCTTATGCAAGCTGTCTGAGAGACTGCGAGTGCATGCTGGCGCTTCCAGCGAGCTTCTATGACGACTCCGTAGAGAATGTTAAGTACTTTGTTCAGCGTAGAAAGGAGTTCCTTCAGTTGGAACGGGAGTGTTCCAGAAAATTGGAGGCCGCATCCACGAGAAAACGCAGCTCCGGTCGCGGAAAAGCCGCGTCCATTGCTTCCAGCCCGAAGACGTCGTCACTCGGCAAGCGCGGCGTCACAACGGCGCCCATCGTCGACGGCAGGCAGCATGGCTATCTCGTGAGCTGTCCAGACAGTGTGACGCTTCAATTCCATGTAGCTAAGGGCCGGCATCTCGTAGCTACAAGAGACATCAGACCAGGAGCTGTACTCATTGTCGACCGGCCGTTTTCCTATAGCACGGATGCACCGGCTCTCATCCGGAATTGTTTGCATTGTCATGCTACACTTAAATTAGAAGACAGCGTTAGAATACCGTGCCGTAATTGCCAAACAGTTAGTAGAAGAGCGCATGATTACATTCGCGCATGCACGACACGTATTCTAATACCACTCGTTAAATTTACGTATACTCGTATGTCTATATGTACATATATAAAGAGTGTTTGACGATACATGTAAAACTCTTGTGTATGTGTAAACTAAAAAATAAAAATGTCCTGTATCATTTTGCAAATAATCACATCGATTTTTAAATATTTATTAAAGAAGATTGACAAACAATCATGTGCTATTATTTATCAATCTTCTTTAATTAATAAAAATTTACATAGTTATTTGCAAAATGATATAAGATTTCTTTGTTCAGTTTGACCTAATGTACAAGTACATAACGTCGCTGTCGATTGTAGCTTATCTACCATATCGCGCGTGTTATTTACCAATTTCTTTATTTAAAAATTTTACGTTGTTATTTAAAAAATAGTAGAGGGATGTTTTGTTTAGTATGCGTACATACGTACACGAGAGTTTCATATATATCATCAGATATCCTGTGTATATATATCAGATATCCTGTATATAGCCTATTAACTTTTTCTTTGTATCTCTTTTTGTTTCTCTTACGCGTTTGAATTTGCGCTTGGATGGTCACTTCAATACGAGTTTCGCTTTTCGTTTTTCTAGGTATCCTTTTGCACGGAAACATGTCGCAAGGAAGCGTGGGAGAGATATCACCAGTACGAGTGTTCAGTATTCAACTATTTTCTCGAAAATACCTCAAACAACGAATGTCGACAAAAGTCTCATCTTTTGCTCGCTTATCGAACGACAGTCATACAAGCATTATCGGTAGATACTTCGAAACTGAATAGCGCAGAAATAAAGTGTGTTTTAAATCCTGATTTCTTACGCTATCACATTAATGGTAACGAAAAGAGCGAAGACGATGACATTAGCAACGAATGCGCAGAGTTGGGGACGAAAAAGCCGTATAGCCCTCTCGATTATCGAACGATCTTCCAATTGAAGACACACTGTGCCGATGTAGGACCCAATGTAAATTTGGTTCGAACAATCGAGTCAGTTTTCCTTGCAAAGTGTCTGCTTTTCGTGTTGAGTAAATTGGACGTCATTTGTACGAAGGAAACGTTCGTTCCATTGGCCATTGGCATGCTACATCATTTACAGGCGATTGATTGCAACGCGTACGAAATCATTGAGAATGTCTATGATGAAACGACACGCGTCTGGGAACCCAGGAATATCGGCGGTGCGATTTATACCACGGTCAGTCTTGTGAATCACAGCTGTTACCCCAACGTAATACGTCACTCTTATCCAAATGGTAAATAATCCGCAATTTGAGAGAAAGATAGATTTTACAAATTAGTGAACATAACAGATCGATTGTGTACTGAATGGTTACGCGTGTTCTTACAGGAATAGTCGTGGTTAGAGCACTGCGCTCTATTAGCAAAGGATGCGAGATACTGGATTGTTACGGACCACAATTTCTTAGCGAGAGCAGATTGACTAGACGAGAGTTCTTGTGGAAGAAGTATCGATTCCTATGCGAGTGCGACGCCTGCATGCACAACTGGACATTTCCGTTACCCGAAACAGTAAATTATAAGTGTACGGCGTGTTCGGAACCGCTGGATCTCTCAGGGATAAACGCAAACGCTGCGCGAAAAGTAACGCATCAGCAGTGTGCCAAGTGCGAGAAAACGATCGATTTGCAGAAGATCGAGAAACAACTTCACAAGTCGATTCAAAAAAGATTGAACGCTATTGCTAAAATGTATCAAGGCAATTATAGAGACGCGATGCCTCTGCTATTCGAACACGCGCACTTTGTCAATAAATATTTGGCTGAACCTAACATAGAAGGTATCAAAACAGAACAGTGTATCGTCCAGTGTTACAATTCTCTCGGCTCTATTTCCGTGTAATAATAATCTCTCGACCCATTTATGTCACATCTATTTATACAATAGTATAAAATAATGATTTAAATTTCTATGGTAAAATCGCGGGAAAGAAAAAAAAACGGCAATACAATTCACTAAAATTAATTTTCTAACTTTCTATTTCGAGAGAGAAAAAAAAATATATATAAATAACAAAAAATACACGGCACAATGCTTCTACCAGGAATACTTCTCATTCCTAATGTTTCTCATTCATAATTGTCGTTAACAGCTAGTGTAACACGAAGTAATATAAGCATGTGTTAAGTGACAAAGAAGCATGACGTAAAATGCATAACAGAGAAAAAATCGTTTAAGAACATTTTACAATTCGATAATAGATTACTGATAGACTCGTACGTCTGTATCATGATCAGTAGAAAATCGTGCCTAAATTACATATCGTGAATCAAACAATAATTTGATTTCAGTTGCACAAGTGCGTGCTTTATGCACAATGTTATGCCTCCCTCATGCTCATACAATTAGGTCATGAAATATATCATGGATCATTGTGCTTCAATGACACCTTACTTGCATGAAAGATACGAGTTATGTACAGTGGTCCGGCATATACATTGGTAAATTACATCATTTAACATAATTCATTAAAATATAGGCGTGTAATACCTATATTCAACTAAAATCCTATGATGTAAGGATAGGCATTCAATTACCACATGTGTGTCTCTCTAATTTCGCTAATGATGTGACCAGCTAGAGTCAATGCCTGCAGAATTACAACAATTGTTAGAAAGGAGTTCACAAAATAGTACATGTGAAAATATAAGTGATATTCTCTATACCTTAAGCATGTCCGCTGCTTCTTTACGTCTAACGGCGATGTGTTCACTTTCGTTTAACAACGCCTCAGCTTGATCCGACTTATATAAATGCGTTACAAGTTCACTTTGTAAATTATCTTTTACATAGTTGACTAGGAAATGCATAACAGCCTTTGGTACACTGTCCTGAATGGACTTCCGTACAATATAAAAGTATGATTTTATGAGTCTTTCTGTAAATAATGAATGAAAATAATCAAGATGTAAAGAGATAGCACGACGCAGTAATACAATACGCAATATAATACAGTACAAATTGTTGTCCTTACCGATAACATCACAGTCCCTTTGATCACGCTCGCTTAGTTTTCGGGATGTTTGTATTGGTACAGCAGGGAGCAAATTTATTGATTTCTGTTGTGGCGATATTCTCTGCATATCAGTTACTGAATTAATTCCAGAATTCGGGATGTTATTGTTTTCACGCATCCTAACTGGGGAACCGTCTGCAGAGGTAGCTAATTCTGATTTCGCATGCGGTAGTAAGTTACTTAGTAGCCAGTGATTTTGCTGTCCTTGTTCCTTAGTCTGATCAGAAACATAGTTTATCTCATCTTGATTATTGTTTGATTTTATAGTCTGTTAGAGAGATAAATATATTTTACTATTAAAGTTACGAATACACAAGACTAAAAGTGGTGCATGAAAAATAATAAATAAACGGATAAATCACGTGTAGGTGTAGTGTGTCTGCATTACATCTTGATGATGTAATCACGTACATGCAGAGGATAAACATCTCAAAAAAAAACATTAAGTAAGGATCATTACTCACTGTGTCTATTGGGACTATAGCACTGGTCGTTAATCGTTTGTTGTGCTTTAAGTCATCAGCACCTTTCAGTAACGATGATACAAGTGCCGCGTCTTTATGAAAATCAGGATGCTTAGTGTTGATATATGCTAATTCTATAGCGACCAGATTCTCCACCTTTTCGAAAAAATTAAAATTCACACAGTGTAAATATTAAACAAACATATGAATACAGGTATACGGTGAACGTTTTAATTTACCATCGCGTTGGTAGTTGGGAGCCGTCTACGAAGCAACTGTGTAACAACGTCGACAATACGCTCGTACAGTTTAGGGAAACGCAGCATTTCTTGTTGTACCTCAGTGCCACAATGCTGTATTATACTTTGCATCTCCTCATGCACAAGCTCCACGCACCGTAATGAGGGTTCCTCCAATCTCCGTATTTGCCGTTTGACTAGTAACTCGAAGGAAACTTCTGGCACAAAGAGTGCTGGCCTCGGACCGGTTGCGTTACGGATAGCGGTCAGTATGTCCGTTTTAGTAAGACCTACCAAGGGATGAATCGAGTCGAGGGTTTTACCAAATGTCTCATGAAATATGTAGCAAATACGAGCGCCACCGCACAGCTCAGTGGTCTCTATGTTCCTTGCTGTGCCTTCTATCGTAGCACAATAACTGCTTGCAAATTTCGTGATGATCTGTAGCAAAGTTTGGCTCTTGTCTCCAACATTCTCACCATAGGAATTAAGTAAGGTTTGAAACTGCGCGACCATTACATTCACTCTCGTCTGTTTCCAAATAATACAATTTTCGTTAAATTTTATTTTTATTTCAGTCTTCCACCCACATCAAGGAATTCAACTATTACTGTTGACATCATTACCTTCAATTCTGGCAAGCAATCCCTAATATGATGCATAAGTAAGCGATTGAGAGTTTTCGCCAAGTAAGGAGTTCCATTTCTGTTTGCCAATGTGGGGTATTTACGTTGTAAGAATGTAGCCTCATCTTTTAGTGCCTCCTGGATACTCTTGTTATTCATTATATCCTGCTGAGAACGATTAACAACACCTATAATTCCCAATTTGACTGGGATGACTCTACCACACAGAATATCTATGGCATCAGTTCCTAGAAGGATAAGAGGTATATATTCAATAATATTACCAGATACAATACAAAACATTGTGTTACATATTTCAGATACATTAAACATTATAAGTGAAATGTACCAGCATCCATGAGGTCCAATTTGGTAACAACAGCCAGTGTTCGTCTGCCATCTGGATCAACATCTTTACTAAGCTTCAAACTCTCGCTTGTAGCCATATCAGTGTTGGCAGTGACCACTGCTAAAATTATAGAATTAGGATTACATATATATTTTAGTACTAGCTCGTGTATCTGACTCTCGATGTCCTCTGGCTGATCACCCACTGGTACTTTTGTGATACCAGGTAAGTCTATGAGTGTCAAATTAACAACAGATTTTGAAAATATTTTGAGATTAATTGGCTCTGGACAGATTCCTTTATTGGCTCCAGCCATTCTGTCAGTTTCAGCTTCAATCTCTATGCGAATATCATCGAAATTTCTGTAAATCTTGTTCTTTGTGTGCAGAAATGTTCCCCATTCATCCAAATCCAAAGTTCCATTCTCTGCATTTCTGTGTTCGCGATCATCCTTTGGTGTGTACACAAGTTGTAATATTAATGGCCGCCGTGTGACAATGCCAGTTCCTCGTGGTAGGAAAGTACGACCTACCAAACTCTCTATTACAGATGACTTTCCAGAACTCTATAACATGCAAAGTATCATAATGATGCAATAATCAAGAATATCTATAAGTTATTTTTATTTCTTTTTTTATTTGGGTTGTTTATGCTATCGCAAAGTCAAGATTCAATTAGAAAGAGATAAAGGAACAGAAATAATAGTATTTTGGCTTCTGCTTTATCATATGAATAATCTAGAATGGTGATATTTCTATCATTATAATTTGTACAGGTTTGATGAGGGACATGTAGTGTTTTCTTCGACCATAACATTTCTGAAAATTTCAAAGTCATTGAATAGCGAGAAATTTATTTTATCACGAATCGTGTATTGTTCAGAACAAAGGAATAATACAACGGAATAATCAAGCGACAATCGACATCGAGAACCGTTGGTTTCAAATGCGCTGTCGATACTTCAGAGAGGCATTTTCTTTCCTCTCTCTTTTTGCAAAACTCAAATACACAACCATCACATCTTAAGCGCAAACGATGTTGCTACGTAACACAATTGAAGTAAGCGGAACTGATGGTTTCAAATGATTGTGAATAGCTCTTGGTTAGGACCAAGGAACGACACTAACCTGCGTGCCCAAAACGACGATCTGCGGCAGCTGTATTGCGTCAGAGCCGACGGTATTGAATACGTCTTGCAATTTGTTTATCACCGGTATTAAAGCTTCCATGGTGAGCCAAATGATAAACGTTTAGGAGGAACAATGAATCGATCGAGACGGTGGTCTTGGTTCGTCGGTTGGTTGTAAAGCCGGTTCAACGCCTAGATCGTTCTCCTTCACGCGTGTCGTCGATCACAAATCATGCAACAATGACGAGTTATCTCGCACTGCTTAATGTTTGACACTCCGATGATCGCGATACGGATGAAACGAAATTCCTTTTTACACCAAATCACCACTACTGGAACGCGCACCTGACTCTTAAGCCGTTCCGCGCTCCATAATGCACACACGCGTGCGCATGCTTGATTGTATAAGAGTAACGTACACGAATACGTATGAGAATACTAATAGCACATACGTACATACATATATGTGTGTACTGACGTGAGTACATAAGTATGGACACGTAAGTCCATTGTCTCCAATACTACTTACTACAACTCAGCTGTTCCTGGGAAAATAATTGTGATGTTACTTTCGTTTAAACGCAATCGTTAATCCCGTGAAGATAAATGAGGAACATAAATTTTTCTGTTTATATATCGGTCGAATTTATAAGTGCGCAATTTACAATTTAATAGCACTTGCAGTATATTTCAAACCTTTAGCATTTATTTTTTTCATTGAAATTTACATAAAGATTATAGGCATCACACGAATAATCGTCTTTACGAAGATGCACCACGTGACATTTGAATCACCACTAGATAAAACACGAGAATACGGAATTTAATTCGTGCCACTCTCCAAACGTGAACGGTATAAAATTTAACGTTGATAATTTTATTACAGTTCCGTTATTGTCTACTCGTAGATCAGAAGTCGATTTATTTAAGGTGACCAGATTTCTCAACCCTGAATTCGGGACTTCATAAATGTGCGAAGCAGGGGGCGGGGGGAGAGGGGTAAAAAGATCCGAAAATTATTTGACAATCATTGAAAATGATGACAAATCGTCCCGAATAACACTCGAAAAAATTCGGGACAAAGGGTGAAAAATCGGGACGTCTGGTCATTTTAATTTATCGTCGTTCTTTACTGCGTATTATTGTCCTATAGCGTATTGTTGTCCTATATCTGTGCAGTGCATTTGCTTTGTAATTTGCGATGTATAATAAGCATAAAGATATCGTTCAGTTTTACGTAATCTTAGGATCGAAGAATTTGCGGCAATATGTACGATCTGAACGACTGCGCAGCGTTTGCAACATAATTATACATTATTACCTAAGCAGAACAGAAAACGATGACATCAAAATGACGAGAGAATAATCTAATCATGATTGAAAAAGAGTTTTTCAAGAATCATTTTCTTATCATTTTGATGTCATTTTAACGTTATTATGATTTCTTTGAAAGCGAAATTCTTTACACGCGTTTGCGACGAGAAAGACGAAAAAACTATTTATAGGCTTTATTTATAGGCTTTATTTCGAAATTTGTTAACAATGTTGAAGTGCCACTGCTGATACTAGTGTAATCATCCTAATATATCGACATAACCTTATAGTTTTATTTTTATGGGAGATATTTGTTTTATTATTTATATTATTTATATTTTTATCAGCTATTCTCATATATATAATTGTAAATATTCTTAGAACGCATTACGTTTCGGGAAATACTGCCATAGGATTAAAACGAAGATAAAATTCATTTAAATTGCGCGGGTTACGGCGCCATATTAATATTTGGTTTTATTTCTGTTTACAGAACTTAGATGGCGTTTGAAATATAGTCATGTGGTACAAATATTCAAACGGATTCGTATAGCGTTTATAAAGCACATATATACAACAAAAAAATAATTAATAATCAAACTTGTTGCATTAATTAAACTATTACATCTGCAAAATTGGATGTAAGGGATAAGTTACTTCCTGCGTATTTGGATTACACAGTACGAGGTTATACATAGGTTACATCAAACACTGTGAGGTAACACTTCACTCTAATTATTTTCTTTAGTTTGATAAATAATTCAACTTCACATTTTTTTCATAGTCTTCAAATTAACTTTTATTATGTCCAGCTCTAATTTGTAAAAGTTTACAGGTACAGATATGGGTTTACCGAAAGTATACTTTGACATAACCATAGATGACAAGTCGTTGGGACGAATTACTATAGAATTACGTCCTGACGTTGTGCCGAAGACATCGGAAAACTTCCGTGCGTTATGTACAGGAGAAAAAGGCTTTGGTTACAAAGGAAGTTACTTTCATCGTGTAATCCCCCAGTTTGTTTGTCAAGGAGGTGATTTTACAAATCATAACGGCACAGGTGGAAAGTCCATTTATGGAGACAAGTTTGAAGACGAGAATTTTGAACTCAAGCATATAGGCTATGGCATATTGTCGATGGCAAACTCTGGTCCAAATACAAATGGTTCACAATTCTTTATCACTACTGCAAAAACACCTTGGTTGGACAATAAGCACGTTGTGTTTGGTTCTATTGTTCATGGAATGGATATTGTGAGGAAAATTGAAAGTTATGGTTCACAAAGTGGTAAGACATATGAAAAGATTATGATATCAAATTGTGGTCAATTGTGTTAAACAAATTCATATATGAATATATTAGTACACATTAATTTAGATTTTTCTAAATGCTCAACTATCAAATTTCAATAGAAGCATTTAAAGTTATATATGTAAGAAATAATTATATATATTTTTAATAAACAAACATTTTAAAGAAACGACTTAATTACATATTGTATTTTACTAACTATACTGGTAATATTTGAATATCACAAATTATTCTACAATCTAAACCTGGAAGAGTCATTTCATTTTTCTTGAAGCTCGTGTCTCAAAGTAATAACATTATATTAATAATTATTATAGTATAATTATATTAATGATTGAACAACTGCAATGGATTAAATATAAAAGCAGAATTTGTATAATTAAATTTACTACAGATTATTCAAACACATGATGTAGAAATAAGCATGATTTGCATTTACATACTTTTGGTTTGTCATAAAGAAAGGAAAAGAGACGTGTAAACATTTTAAGTAAATAAAAATTAATTATTGTAATGTACAAATATACATAGATATAAATATTGCCTTATATCTACGAAATTGATATTGTCCTTAGTCAACGCATATCGGTAAATTAACTATAAAAAATGTGTTGAGTTCTATAACAGATGCGAATATTAAAAATATAACGTACATAACGAGACAAATGATTCCGACTGTACGACTTAATCTAAATTTATTAAGGAGCAATGATCCATATAAAATAATTAACGTAGAGAAGAGAGATACCGAGCTGTACACCAATCCTTGAGAATTAATTTGAATATAATACTCTCCAGGTATTTTTGGTAATAATGCGGCTTTTATGAACCATGGCAGTCCAAGACACAATAACACATCGAATACATTCGATCCAATGGAATTACTTATTCCCATAGCGCCGTGACCTAAAAGGAATTTTAAAATTTGATATTAATTTGCTGCAGGAAACTTTCGTGTTGAACAAGAGAATTCATATATATGTGTTATCATATACGTACCTTGATTCGCGACGATAACGCTCGATACTGCTTCAGGTACACTCATTCCTGCCGCAAGAAACGTTAAACCCATAATAGAGTCAGGTATTCTAAAGGTATCGCCTGAAATACAAATTCAATTATTAATATATCCAAACGATTCCAAAAGAGCCTGTAAGAAATGTCTAAAGAACATCCCTAAATTTTAAGACATCTCTTAAACGTCTTCACGATGTTCTATTCGACATTTCGAATATTTATTGTAGAAAATGTAATATAGTTATTTTTATGTTTTTATCGCAGCACCCACAAACATTTAAATAGTAATCCGCGAATATATAAATGTCCAATCGTCGATGACACGTACCGATAGCGGTGATGACCCATCCAATGATATAGGACGAAGACGCGATCCATATCACGCACATTAAGAACGTGACAGGATACCAAGACTTTAATTTATCTCTTCTACAGTCAGGGATAGTTATGAGCAACATCAGGTTAATAGGCCAAGTGATAACCCACCATATTTTTTCACATGTCGAATTGGGCCATGTTGTCATGTTTACAATGTCGACTAAAAAAAAAAGAGTATGTGAGATGTTACAAATATCGTCTTTTTATTTACTTCATAAATTCTTGAAGTTAATATTTGTATTAACGCATGTACTGTTACTGCGAATTTTTTAAAGATGTTGTGATGAAATGTTTTTAGATGAAATGATTGTGCCTTTGTATTAAAATTTTTATTGCATATAACTATATTCTATGTATAACTATATCCTATAGAGTACATACGTGATTCGTCCTCTTGCTCGCTGGAATTAAATCCACATATCTCTGTTTCTTTGATGAAGTCTGTCAGGTTTCATCATGAAAGATAGCCAAGCATGAGATTACATGTCTTACGAGTAGTTACCGAATGCAATCCCTGCAAAGAGATACGTGGATTAAAAAGAAATGACAGGGATTTATTCTGTGAAATTGAATTTATAAGGTTAGCCATTGACTTTATAGATTGCGGTTTCTTTTTGGTCTTTTTCTATCTTTACTAGGAAAAATGAATCTTTTTAATAAGAGGAAGCTCTGTTCCGCAGAAAAAACGATAAATTTAGCGGGTAGGAATATTTTCAGGAATCTCCGATTCCTGAAAATCGAAATGAATTCACAGAATGAAACTGTATCAATTTCTTTTAATTCACCTATTTTTGCAGAGGCTATATTTAATAAATTACATTAAATATGTAATTAATAAGTTATATGTCTTACTGTTTGGTAATAAGGGACTCTTTTCACAGATATTTGTGTACTTTTTCCTTCTGGACGTTAGTCGTCTTATGAAATGGTTGATACGATCGTTGAAGCACATTGCTGGAAAGACAAACTTTAGGTAAAACTTCAATAACTTAACAGTGACCAAAAGAAATTAAGGAATGGTAGCATTCGTCTATTTTTTGCATTGCAGAAAAGATATATTGTCTCAAAAAGGAAAAAGTTTTCAAGAAGTAGCTGTACCAATTGTTTATCATTAGATGTCTAGTTTCAAACGAATTATAAATGTAAGCCTACAATATGTATATTGGTCGTTATATATTTTCAAATTTGCTAGAAAACTTTTCCAGGATTAAAGCGATTAATTTTTTTTTCAGGCAAGTGCGCACAAAGTTCGATTCCTTTCTGAATGAATCACGAATCTGTTGAAATAGCTTATCTTAATTAAATTTATTCGGCGTATGTATCACCTGATATATAAAGAATGTAACAGGAGACCAGGATAAGCGCTTCGTACCACTCGACACGTCCATCTCGAAGAGTCAATATCAGAAGGACAACCGTAAAGGCGTACGCCAACGTATCACGTGACACGGGCCACCACTCCAAGTTCAACACCTAGAATAAGATAGCGATAAGGGTGTCATGAGTGGTTGATAATCGAGAAGTAAGAAAATATTGCGTTGAAATGCGCCTCCGTATTTACCTGATTCGCGAACAGTGCGCAGCACGCTGGCACTGCCAATATGTTGAACACCGCCGAACCGACAATAGTGCCTACTCCCAAATCACCTTCCGTCACGAAGGTACCAATGACGTTGATGAACAATTCCGGACTGGAACTCGCAGCTGCCATTACGGTCGCGCCGGCCACATCCTCGGTGACTTTGAGCTCTGCCGAGATATTTCATTTCGTTTTATTCGACGGCGCGATACGTCGCGAGCGAAAAAGTAGAATAAACACTACGAGTAAAAGTAATCGAAAGAGAAGCGATATGACACACCAAACTGCACTGTCTTACATCCGTTATAACGAAATGAAGAGAGGAGCTACAGTGAGAGAACGATATTTACACGAGAAAACGATGCATTTTCTGAACAATCCTTTCGGTGTTCTAACAGTACTCACTCTCGCAAATTTTCTTAATAGAGGGAACGAAATAGTCGTCGCAGACAATGGCAAGTAATAAAAAGAGATAAATAGCGATGACGAAGTGGACAATTATAAATCCTGCCTGTCTTTGTTGTCGTGTAAGCCCGTCGGATGGGAACTCTTTGATAGTTGGTGGCGTACAGTTGTAACTGTCGTTTACTAGCTGTTCGAACTTGCTTGCTTGTAGCAATTTGCGCCCTCCTGAAAATATAAAATGAGCGTCGCTCGTGTGAATGGAAATGCAAGGGAAATAGACCGCGGAGGAAATCGCGGATGCATTTGACTGATAGATAAGAGATCGCGAACGATAATAGTCACGCGTCGAACATTACGCCATATCTGCACGCTTTATCTTGCTCGGAATACATTTACACAAATCAGGAGGATATTTAGTGAAATATGCAAAATATTCCTATATGTAAATCACATACAATGCATAGGCTGTCCCAAAAATATTGTACAATATTTTATAGCGTATTTTGGAGTTCAATTGAAATTGAAAATTTTTACACGAAAATGTTGAAGCAGCAATATGTTTTTCGAGTTACGTTACAAACAAATGAAAAATTAATTACTTTCTCGTAAACTTCAGGAAAAAATTATATTTTCAAACGAAAATTATATTTTTAACCGATTTCAAGTGAAGTATGTTTAACCAAAGTTCTAAGAGCTTAAAAATATATAATATTAAATTTTTTTTTTAATAAAAATTGTAATCTCTCAACATTTTCGTATTCAGATTTTTTACTTCAGATAAACCCCAGAAAATACTATTAAAGTATTGTATAATGGTTTTGTTGGGATATATCTTTTCTATAATAAAAATAAAAATATATATTCTTTTAGTTTGTATTAAATATGCCGTGGAAGAGCGAGTTGTAATTGTCATATTATTTTTTTTTACGTAACATACATTTCATTATAGCAAGTTCTTTTTAATGTTATTATGTAATCTTTCGATTCTTGCAGGTAATCTTTCAAGACTCGTCCGTCGCTCGCGTTTCAGCAGATGGACACCCGCACGAGCAGGAGAGAATCCGCGTTATACATAAATTACTTATATACTCACGCCAGTTTGCTGTGTTGCCCGTGCTGATCGAACTGTCAGGGAAAAGCCCCATCACACTGATGCAAAGGAAGTACATAGTCGGTATAGCTATAACGAAAAATATCCGATATCCGATCATATGTTTGTGCCGTTTTGCCATCTTTGTTTTATGTGAGAATTGACACGGGGGTGACTGTCGGGAAATTCTCAGAGGGGCTTCGTTCGCGCGTCTCTACAATAACACGTTTCCTTAAACGCCGTTTCTCGAAGCGACGCGACACGGAGCGGCTACCTGCCGTTTATCCGACACGCAGAGTTGGATTGACTACTTATATTTTTCGAAAATTATCTCGCAGCTCCGATAAGATATCACATACTCGTAAAGCAATCCCTACCTACGATTATCCACAGAAAAGTTTCCATTTTGCGATCAGGCATATTACGGCTTGTCTCGACTCGTCGTGATCTCTCGGCGATGAGTTAGATACACGATGAATCTTTCCGTTCCCGGCAAGTTTGCATTGCGTATCACGGCTGCACATTGCTATGCACGCAGGCAGGGAAAATGTACATCTCGCGAGTACACATTACGCTGTTACTTTTTTTTTCTCTCTTTATATCTATTTTCTTCCTCTGCATATGTCACATGGTACGCTTATCGTGCAAAGTTCCCTCGAGCATGCACTTGTTGATTAAAATTTATTTCTCTCGAGTCGAATGTGTCGTTACGTAGAATGGTATCATACACCTGCGTCCGATATCTCTGAGATCGCGCAGAAACGCACGTTTCCACTCTCGACTGACCCTCACTTTTTTCTTCTGGAAGTAATCATGTGTAGCGGGATTAGAAAGATCGGTTGTATCGGTTTTCCTTGTTTCATATATTTCTTCCGAAGAATCGTTGTCTATCGTAACTTTTATTATTTCAATACGACAAATAGTTGAGTTGCATGTGTGTATACAATTTAAACAAATCGCAAAATATTACATTTTTTAGAGTGTACTGTAAGATTGTTCTAAGAAACGTTATTTTGTGTGTGTGTAAATTTCGCGGCACTACATGACCGAATAGAGAGACGTTTAACTGTGATAAGAATTAACTCGGGCATATATAAGTCCGGCAACGAATGTTTAGATTATTATCGAGTTATTATGCGTATTATCTTTTCATATTAATTACGAACAGGGGAAAACGTTCAGTTCAATAGCTCTCGTTACAATACTCATCAATTCTTGGCGCTTATGTTCGCATTTTATCAAATATTAAGGTATGGGGGATTTATTAATTGTTTATTAATCTATTAATTATTACTTATTTATAAATGTCCACGTAAGAGAGCCAAAAATAGGCAAAGTGTTGACAACTGGACATTCCTCCCACAGCAAAACTAGTCATCACAGTGAATTCTTTATTTCTATTAAAATTAGATTAGATAACAGTATGTATATATATAGCATATCAAATATACAAGATCCCAAATAACATCATTTTGAAGGTGTTTAAAACGCGGGGAAAGTGTTCCAGGACGTCCTGAGTATTTTCAGGATGATCTCAAGGCATTCTGTGTTATCTGAGATCTCACTCAAGTATAAACTATTTTATAATTCCTGAACTTTCAAAGAGAAAGTGTATAAGTGTATAAGTGTAAAATAACTAGTTCGTGTCGCGATCGTTTTAAGAATGCGGAATTCTATGAAGATGCCTTCACAGTTTCCACAGTTGGTAGAACAAGAAACGGTTCGCAGAAATGTTTTTGTAACTTGCTATCGTGAGATCGAAATTGTTTTCCAAATAATAACACGATTCCGATTATATTTAATTGTTAACGTACCGATACAGGTGAACCGGTGCGAATGTAGAGGTCACAAGTCGAATCAAGCTAGACTAGACAGCAGAGCATGGCTCGGTGCGCCTGCACTGGTCGAATTAACGCACGTGAATGTGTAACATAATTTTAACGGGAGATTCCAGTCCAAACAATTTGTTAGAAGTTACATTCAATCGTTCGCCATTGCACTGCAACTAACGTAAACTACAAACTATATCAAAGCCGCTAAAATACAAACGCCACTCGCGGCGTGTTCTGTGACATAAACCGAATTATACATGTAGCATCGCAACATGATACATAAATTTGATGTGCAATATAATATCTGAATATTATTAATCAATATTAGTAACATGCAATCGATATTCGTCGATCCGTCTTGTGTAATATATATATATATGTACACGCGTTATACATGCGTCGTTCGGTGTAACTCGATCCTATGAAACTAAAGCAATCGCGTTAGACGAACACAAAAACATTCGCGTACATAGATAATGCCTATTGTGTGGAACAGATTTTATACGCGCGGTGACTTTTGGTTGAAAGAATATAGCTACAACGGTGCATGTGTGTGTCGTATCCTGTGAAAAAAATGAACATATGTAACCACAATCGGTAATTACCGCCGTTGCGATTCGTAATTTGCGTTTTGCATTTGCAGTTGTAAATTTTGGAAGACTCCGTCGTGCCTAAAGCTGCAAGAGCTTCACCTACATGCAGTACGGATTCAGCAACAGGCGCTACGTGCGAGAGAAGAGATAGAGGGAGGGGCGATTCCAACAAATGATGTCGGACTTCGGAGTAGATGTTAATGTAGTATGTGTGTGACAACGGGATTGACAACATGGATACGTCTGACCTAGGAGGAGGTGTGTTCGAATCTTATTTTCAATAATATCACCGGGACTACGTCGTGTTATAACAGTTTCGGACGAAGCAGAGACGGAGTGAAGCGTGCACGGGAAATATGTCGATCGCGAGAATCAGAGAAGGACGACGACGACGAGATTCGCGAGGAAATAAGAGAGAGAGAGAGAAAAAGAGAGAGAAAGAGAGAGAGGGAGGGAAAGAAAGAGCAGGGAAAAAGGGAGACGGCCGAAAAACCGTGGATTTGTCGAAATGTGCTTTCGCGTTTTCGCCACTTTGTTCACTTTGTCGACGGGAACGCGGCAGTCGCGCTGTGAAGAAACGGAATGTGCAAGTCCGGTAGGATGTTTAGTTATACATTTACGCATGGTGTTAAATCGTTGTTGTCGTCTCACAGCGAGAAGTCCCCAGCCGACGTGGTGCAGGAAGTGTGCCTAGACAGAGAAAAATAACACGTATATATAATTCCCTCTCTATTGCACGCGCGATATTCGTGATGTTAAACAATGAGCTAATAATGAATATTCAGATGTATATTTGTGTGCCACCGCTTTTCTTGCTCTTCTCCTTTCTTCTCTTCTTCCTTTATCTCTATCTTACATTTGCCAAATTCAGTTTTAATTTTGTCACTTGCCAAGCACCAAGCACAAGCTGATTACGCTTGGACACGATACTCCAAAAGCGCTTCTTATCTCTTCTCTTTTCGCGGAAATTCTAATAGCCTGATTTTGCTCACGAAGAATTGTTACAATTTCAAATGAATGTTTCGGCCTTATCTGCAAACAACACCTTTTTTGTAACCTGCATTTTGCGGCTCTTGTTTCGATTCCTCGTTTGATCTGAAAGCCGCAGATGACGTTAAACGAGATCTAAATCTCAGGACGTGTCTACAAAATGAGGAAACGGTACTAAGTGACTGTAAGAGTACACGT